>NC_080865.1:65099648-65402043 GCF_030435755.1 Ochotona princeps | reverse complement strand
AGGTAGTCTATCCCTGTCAATGGTGCCAGTGAAACTTCAGAAGTGATGATGAAAGGCCACTGAAGGGGAGCTGTTTCAGTGTAAATTGTTGGATGTAAACAAACCAAATGACCTATGTTTCCCATTGTTAGCCCTGTCTTAAAAGCCACTGGAACTCTGGAGCTCTCTACCGCATGGTCAGTGCATGACTCAGAGGTCTGTTTTCTGGTGAGCCCTTACCGTTTCACAGAAACTTTATCACGCTATCCTGTAGTACCACTGCCTTTTCCAGACATGTGGTGGGACTGATGGAGTTAGATGGGCACAAAGCACACAACAATGCTTTCTTTTCCTTGACAGTTACAGCCAGACTATTACATATTTATAAGGCAGTAGTTAGGAATGATAACAGAGATTGCATTGTAGTGGAGGTGGCAGTATGCAGAATGGGTGCTTTCAGAAGAAACAGGATCAACTTGGCCCTCTGACATAATAGTAGTAAGTGATTCCATTCCTTTTTAAAAGATTTATTTATTTTTATTTGAGTGGCAGATTTTTACAGAGAGAGGAGTGACACACAGAGAGGTCTTCCATCCACCAGTTCACCCCCCCAAATGGCCCAATAGCCAGAGCTTAGCTGATTTGAAGCCAGGTACCAGGAGCTTCTTCTGAGTCTCCCACGTAGATGCAGGGTCTCAAGGCTTTGGACCATTTTGCACTGCTTTCCCAGACCAATCCAGAAAGCTGGATTGGAAGTGGAGCAGCCAGGACATGAACCAATACCTATAGGAGGTGCTGGTGCTTCCAGAAAGTGGATTAATCTGATATGCCACCACACCAGCCCATTCTTAATGTGCCAGCGCATTTTTAATTCGGTTCTGGTCATCCATTAATGTATTATGTGAAGGCTTGCTACATGTCTGGGATTTTGACAGATGACGTAAGGACTTCAAAGAGAGCTCCCGGTCTATTTTGGAAATGAGCTGACATATTGCATGTGAAATAATGATAGATTTTGAGGAAGTGCATATTTACCTGCACAGTCTGTGTACAAAAGGGCTGAGTAATTGCTAAACAATATGGGATAATCAGTAATATTAGAAATGAGAAAAATTGGATATGGTAAAGTAAAATTCTGGTATAGGATGACTGCTTAGTTAAGAATTTCATTTGGATTTAACACTAATTGCAGCAAAAAGCCAGTGTAAATTCTTGAAAAGAGAAGTGATGTGACGAAAACAGTGGGTGAGGAAGATGTTTCAAGTGGCATTTTACAGAATGAGTTGGAGCAAAAGACTAACAGAGATGAGGAATCGGTGTCACAAGATGATGAAGGCTGTTTAAATGGTGTGAAAGGGATGGGCATTTATGAGTTACACCTAAGCATGTTGGTAATATATTTGACAAGTAAAAGAGGTTTTCTGCATATATTTTGCAGGTTATGTATAATAAACCAATACAAGGGCCAAATTCTATGTGAACCACTTATTCTCTTTAAGCCAATACAGCACTATTTAGTTCTGTGATGTACCTGTGAAATCTTCCACACTGCACCCCAGTAGCCTCTGGTGTAAAAGTATATGCATGCATCCCTAGGTAGCTATGATGCCAGTCTGTGTGGATATTCATTGGGACGGCTGACATCTTGGCAGTTTCTGATAAGAGGTGCATTAGTTTGGGAGCTCCTTTAGAGTGCAGCATAGATTTTTTTTCCCTCACCCTAAGGATTTTGGGTACATTTATGGATATGACTGAAGTAGTTAATAAGAACTGCTTCGTTTTAGAAGCCAAGGATTTTAAAGGGGACATTGAGATCATCTGGTTATTCTCATTTTAAAGGTATATAAATTAAGGCCTCAAGTGAGATGAAATGATTGATCCAAATCATCAGTGAGTTGGTGATAATTATGTGATGGGATTTCTGGTTTCCCGCACTGTATCACATTGTTTTCTGCAGTCAGACTGTGTGTGCACGTACACAGGTGTGCAACTTTAAGTGTTTGCGTGGGAGAATTAAGGCTGGAGTATGTGGGGAGCATTTGGCCAACAGTAAGTGTAGTTAGGGGAATCTTATTTAGCTGGGTTTCCAGTTCAGGGTAAATATGAGCTTTTGAGATGGCAATTCGGAAAATGGTGCCTTTTGTTCCACCTTCACTAATTCTTGCTTAGCTACTGCTGTCTGGATGGATGAATCTTTGAATATACATTATAGCTGGGGGCATGCTGGCCAAATTATTTTTACATAGAATTTACATTTTCATTTTTATGTGTTGGGGATAGGAAGTAGGGAAAAGACATTTGTCAGTTCATTTTCAAAAATGCTTTCATGAATGTTTGCATATCTAAAACAGCAATTGTTTTTGGAAAAGGTTATGGATCTTTACACCACTGATCAATAGGCACAATTATCATTGTTGGAAGTCATATGTTAAAAAAATTCTTGAACCAGGATTTCAACACCTCTTTGCTATGCATCTGAGATGGGATTCCACTGTTTCTATAAGTGTTGGTAAAATGACTTGAGTTAAAAAATATTAAGAAAATTAGCAAATTGCAGTTTGAATGCTTTTCCAGTTTGATGGGACTTAAGGTTCATTCTTTTAAAAATGAAAACCTTAAAGTTTGAGAAATATCTATTTTAATCCCCAAGTCTGACTTTTTTTTTTTAACTCAGTATAGTGACATGGGGATTTGTGCCACTGGGCAAGGAGTCTAGTCCTAGATATCCACATTTATTGGGCTTCTTTCTCCTTAGGGTTGAAGTCTCTCCTGGTGATAAATGTGATGCTGAGAGAGCTGCAGTCACTGTTCCAGAGACTAGGGCACAATTCGGTGAACTGTAAAAGTAATGCAAAATGACAATTAAAGTAGGGCATTCTCTAGTACCTTGGGGGCCTGACCAAGCGAAAGTATTTGACTTTTGATGTGCCAGACTTATTAACATGGAAACATAATAACATCACCCACCCAAGAGTCTCACTAGGAATTTCTAATATCCAAAAGGGTGCTGCAGGCAGAAACTAGTAAACAAGAAATGTTCCTGAGTGAAAAACAAGTACACAAACTATGACAAAAACCAAAACATGACAGCCAAAAAAACAAAACAAAACAAAACAAAACAAAACAAAACAAAACAAAACAAAACGCCGTGTGTGAAGACCATTTCAAATTCTTTCTTAGGGCAGCAACTTCTCAGCCTTCTTTTCCAAACTTATTCTCTTTCATTATAAAGCTATAGTAGGATAACATTCTAAGCCATTGGCTTGACAAAGATATAAAGCAAAGCTTTACAAAACTTACTGTTATTTTCTGGACTATTCTTATACACGTGATTATATAGTTTCTAAGAACGAAGTGGATTACAGGCATTGTACTTGAAGTGCGAGAGTAGCTCCCAGAGCTCTGAGAAGTAAGAAGCCTGAGTGTTGGGTAGCAAGCTGGTCAAGGACATATGTTAAAAATTAAAGATGAGAGCACAAAAGACAAGGAACTTTGGGGATCATAAAGTGTATATGTAAAACTTTGCGTGTTACAATGATTTTTTTTAGAAGGGTACTTCTAAGTACCAATGAGGGGATAAATTATGCTTTTGATACTCTCCTTTATTTAAATATTTAACCTACACATAAAAATTGTGCAAGTTGAGGGGGTATCATGTGATGGACTGATGCATGTGTATATTACTTTCTATCTAATCAGATTAAATACATATTTGTCCTTGAACATTTAACATTTCTTTATGGTGAAGCATTTAAAGTCCTATCTTCTATGTCTTTTTTAAATGGAAAAATACACAATATATTAGCATAAATTATAGTCACCGTATTGAGCAATAAACCCCCAAATTTCTAATGACTCCAATTTAGTACCTTAGTCAAGCTTTCTGTATCCTTCTCTCCTTGTTTCTCTTCCCTGCCTCTGGTAACCACCATTACGCTCTCAACTCCTGTAAGATTGATTTTTTTTTTTGCTAGATTAAAAGGGCAACCTTATGATAAGTTTGAGAAATAAAGAAGAATGCTTAGGGTTTTAAATCAAAATTTTAGTCCTTTAGGGGGAAAGCTTTACACTGTCTGGAAAACTGAACTATTCAGAATTATCTATTCTTTGAAGATGTTAGAAAATTATGGCTTTATAAACTTAGGTCAAGCGAGAAGCCCACTTTAAATCAATTCTTAGAAAAAAGCATTCCAATTAGAGAAACTGTTTGGAAGAAATTGTATTAAAGGATGAAAAAAGGACTATTTGTCACTGAGACTGGAAATAATGATCTGCTCTAGTCCTGTTTTTTAATGTCATTTTTTTTCAGAAACAGATGTTCTTGTCTCTTTGCTATGTTTCTGTGTTAACCTGGTTTTCTGATTAGAGATTGGGATATTTCCTAGTGAAATTAATATGACAGAGAAAATTTGCTCTCTCAAGTGTTTCATGTTAAGGCCACTTAAAATATTTAGAGTCCAAGGTGGAATAATATAAAGAAAAGTTTGATTAAAAAAGGTTAACTAGGATACTGGCACCATGCATAGCAGGTTAATCCTAAACCTGGGGCACTGGCATCCCATATGGGCACTAGTTCAAGTCCTGGCTCTACTTCCAGTCCAGCTCCTGACTGCTGGTTTGGTTAAGCAGTGGAGGATGGTTTAAGTCCTTGGGACCCGTACACACTTGAGATACCTAGAGGAAGATTCTGGCTTCTGGCTTTGGATTGACCCAGTTTTGGTTGATGTGACCATTTGGGAGGTATAGTGGATAGAAGATGTCTCTCTTTCTATGTATCTCTCCTTCTCTGTAATTCTGCTTTTCAAATACAAAATAACTAATATTTTAAAAATAAGGCTAATCAGGAGCAAATACATTCATGCAAAAAGAAAAGCTGTTATTTCTTAAAAAGCAGCATTTCTTCTTTGGGTCTTTATCTTGGATGGTCCATTTTCTTTTTTTAAAGTCTGCATTAAAACATGTCTTCCAAACAGCTCGAATTTGCATCAGAAAACAGCACAATGCCACCATGGAGGCATAGCTAGTAAAGCTGCTGCCTGCAATGCTGTTATCCCATGTGGGTGCTGGTTTGAGTTCAGCTGCTCCACTTTTGGTCCATCCCCTGTTAATTGCCTTGGGAAAGCAGAAGAAGATGGACCAAGAGCTTGGACCCTGCCACCTAAATTGCAGACTTAGATAAAACTTATGGTTCCTGGCTTCAATCTGGAATAGCCCTGGCCATTTTGGGCATTTGGGGAGTGAACCGTCAGATGGAAGGTCTCTGTTTCTTCCTTTCTCCTTGTCTCTGTAATCCTGACACTCAAATAAATAAATGCATTTTTTTTTAAAGAAAGGAATACAGTATAGCGGGCTAGGCTATTGATCACAACAGTTGTTCACCACCCTGGAGATACATTAAAATCTGGGAAGCTCTTATTTTAAACCACTGCTTGGGCCCTACTTCAGGTCATTTACCTCAGAATCTCTTGGAGTGTGTCTTTGGTAACAGTATTTTTTTAAAGAGTTTATGAGATGATTTTAACAAGCATTTTAGACTGGGGAATACTGGCTTAAGACATGTAAACTTATTGACTAAGAAAACATTATTTCCTTCTCTGGGGGTAGTCTGAGTCTCATTCCTTATTCCAGCATAAATGAGAAACAAATTTACTCTTATGTCACACAGAATCTGAATTTAAGTACATATTTTGAAAAACAAATGATTTAAAATACTTGATGCCAATACACATACATCTATCATATAATAGAGCACCAATGGCCAGTTAATTCAGTTGTTTGAGATGTAGGACTAATGAGTTGAGAATAGTGTATTGTATCCAATTAGAATGATTGTAGTGCATAGGTTGTTCCTGTAAGTGCAACCATGCTGCCTGATAACCAAGCTGAGACTGATTACAAAGGCAAAAGAAAATGGGTGAGTCAGAATAGCTCCATCTACTCTGGGAAAATTGGTTCTAGGAACCTGCCTCACTAATGAGACTTGTAATTGCATTAGAATACAGCTTGGGTTGTTTGTCCATTATGCTGTGTGCTGATTTGGAGAGTGGAATGTTTATATTTGAAGGTCAAGACTTTTTTTTTTTAAATGAGCAGTTTACTTTTTCATAGTGTTTGTTTGTTTAAAAGGCAGAGTTACAGAGAGAAAGAGGGAGAGAGAGAAATCGACACACAAAGATCCTCTATCCCCTTATTCACTCCCGAAATGACTGCAGTGGTCAAGCTGGAACAATCTGAAGCTAAGGTCCAAGAACTTCTTCTGGATCTCCCGTGTCGGTGCAAAGGCCCAAGGACTTGGGTCATCTTCTACTGTTTTCCCTGGCCATTAACAGGGAGCTGGAAGGAAAGTGGAGCAGCCAGGCAGGACTTGGACCTGGGCCCAAAATTGGATGCTGGTGTTGCAAGCAGCGGCTTTTATTTGCTATGCCACAAAGCAAGGCCTGCTTACTTTTTTTGTAGAAAAAAAAAAAAGTTTTCTAATTTTGGAGACTGTGATGGAACATACATGTGCTATTATTTTGATGCATGAATGCAGTCAAATTCCAGGCCATAATTTGAGTTTCAGGTTCTGTGAAACATAGGAGAAAAGGATTTTCAGTTTTTAAATAAGATTTTAAAATTTTTATTTGAAAGGTAGATTTTACAGGGAGGGAAGGAGAGACAGAGTGGTCTTCCATCGCTGGTTCACTCCCCGTATGGCCACAATGTCTGGAGCTGAGCTGATTCAAAGCCAGGAGCCAGGAGCTTCTTCGAGGTCTCTCACATGGGTGCAGTATCCTAATGTTTTGGGCTGTCCTCAACTGCTTTCCCAGGCCATAAGTAGGGAGCTGGATGGGAAGTAGAGCAACCAGGACATGAATTTGTGCCCATCTGAGATGCTGGCACCAGAGGGTAGAGGAATAATCTGCTATGCCAGGCACCAGCCCTGGATTTCCACTTTTTATATAAATTGCATTGAATACTATAGAAGAGTACATTTAAACTATTTCCATCTATTATGTTGGTACAGCAAAATTAAACCACAACATTTTTGTTGGTACACTGATGGATGACTTCTTCCAGCAAATACTTAGATTGCATTCCCAAAAGAGACCTTCTCCTGCTGTAATTATGTTCATAATTATGTTCATAACAATATCAGTATTAATTTTATTTTATACAATTAAATATATTTTAATAGGCATAAAATAATACATAGTTTGCAGGCATAATATGAAAAGATTTATTCATTTTATTGGAAAGGCAGATGTACAGCTAGGAGGAGAGACAGAGAGGAAGAGCTTCCGTCCGATGATTCACTCCCCAAGTGGCCACAACGGCCGGTGCTGAGCCGATCCAAAGCCAGGAGCCAGGAACTTCTTTCCAGGTCTCCCACGTGAGTGCAGGATCCCAAGGCTTTGGGCCATCTTCAACTGCTTTCCCAGGTCACAAGCAGGGAACTGGATGGGAAGTGGAGCTGCCGGGATTAGAACCAGCGCCCATATGGGATCCTGGCGCGTTGAAGGTGAGGACCTTAACCATTACGCTATTGTGCTGGGTCTGTTTTACTGCATTTCTAATGGACACTGTGTAATGTTCATTCAGGGTAAATATAGTTTTTCTTTGAAGTATTTAACGCTGCTTTACAGTGAAAACATCTAAAATCCTATCTCTTATTTTGTTAAGTAGAGAAATATGCAGTATGTTAGCATTACTACAGTCACTCTACTGTGAAATAGAACCTCAGAACTTATTTCTGTCTAGCTACAACCCAGTTTCAATCACTCAATCCTTTTTCCTCCTTCCCTCTCCGTATCAGCGTTCATTTTCTTAGCAACAAGTTAAAATTGAACTGAGCATTGGATTTCTACTCTCCTAAGCCATGTGTGTGGATAGTGCCAATGATTATTTGTAGTTTACATTAAAGAGGATGTAAATTTCTAGCTAAAAGCAGTGTGCATGGATATCATACAGACTATCTTCCAAGCATGGGATTGTGGGGAGGCCTGGACATGGCTAAGTACAGGACAGAGCTGTGATTTAGTTTCCTTTGTGCTGTTTGCTCTTACTTTCTCCAATCTCTTCACCACTCCCACCTTCCTATTGCTCTAGGCATTTCAGTTTTGTACTGACTGTTGGTGTCCATGTGATAGCTGGATCTGCTATTACCTGTCTCATTTTGTCTTTTAAAACTGAGCTCTTGGAAACAAGGGCTACATCTAAAAGCCTAGAGCAGGAAACGTCTGACAGGTAGTCTTCTGAAAGGAACCCATCCTTTTGTTTGCTGGGCAGCTACTGGGTTTTCTTTTTCCAAGCATTCTCAGGTGCAGTGATAGCCGAAAGCCCCTTAGAAATGGTGGTGATTTTTGGTGGAATGGCAGAAGCATGGAGGAAGTGGGTTTGACTATTTTTCAGCTCATGCAGTGGTTTAACAAGAGCAGTACTTCAGTGTTGGGGGGTAAGGTTCACTTCGCAGTTACTTTAGTGTCTACTCTTCTGTGGCTTTTGCCCCCTCTGCTGTCCTCTTTGAATCCCCTCACCTCTGAGTGCTCATAAGTTAGTTTCCCATCTCTTTCATCTGGCAGGTATTATGTATTTGCTTTTATAAAGCCGTTGCTCCAGCAGTCTACTGCAACCAGATTAGACGATGGTGTTTTAATGATAGGAGCTGAGACAGGGGTTTGCTTGCAAACTTCGTGTTTCACATGAAAGGCTTTGGCACCCCCTGTGGACTGCCCTTCACCCTGTTTTAGGCATAATACTTACTTGCTTTTATATCTGTGATAAAACGAAGACCTTCCTGCATAACCATTGCTGAGCAAATGTCTTAAAACAAAGGGAGATGCAGTTTAAATCCACAGTGGGGGATTACCTTGCCTGCATTTCCATATCTTTGGAATAAATATTTTAACATGTTAATTATCTACTACTAATAAAAATACCTTTGAACTTCCAGCCAATTTGATGGGCATAAAATTGTTTTCACTGGGGAATGGGAAGCAATGAGTTTCAGTAATGATTGTGAGTCATGTTTTTTCTTCTGTGTAAGTGGTTGCATGGTCAGTAGCCAGCCGTATTTTAGAGAATATTTGTGTCAACTTTCTCCTAATATGAAGGGGTGAAGAGCTGTCTGCATGGAGACCCCAGAGTCCCAAGGAGGCAGGGAGTTCCTTGGGCTGCTGTCTCCCTATAGCTTTAGTTTCTGCATTATTCATTGTTTCATGCACAACAATTACTAGGAGTGGGCATTTAGCCTAATACTTAAGGTGCCTGCATCCCTCGTTGTAGAGCCTGGGTTGGATTCCTGGTCTTGCTCCTGACGCCAATTCCCTGCCAATGCAAATCTTGGTATGCAGTGGTTATGGCTCAAGTAAATGAGTTCCTGACACTTATATCCGAGGATCGGATTAAGTTCCTGGCTCCTGACTTTGATCTGGGTTTAACCCTGGCAGTTGTGGGCACTTGGGAAGTGAACCAGTGGAACAGTAATTTCTCTCCTTTCAAATTAAAAGAAGAATAACTTTCTTTCATGTAGAACATTTTTATTTTTTTGATCTGTTATCTATGTAATCTTTTAAATCTTTTTTTTCTCACTGCAGACTGAAAACTATTCTTTTGACTCCAACTACGTGAACAGCCGAGCCCATTTAATCAAAAGGTATGCTGATTTATTTGCCTATTTCTAAAACTGAGCTTGATTTGTTATAAAGGGCAAGACAAATTTGTAAGATTTTCAACTATGTTGTTTCTGATTTGAAGCTGAATGACTTGTTGCTTATCATAGAAATTGAGAAGATTCAGAAAAGCACAAAAATTAATGTTTCTGTTATTTCCTTCACTCAGTGGTAATCACTATGGAGATTTCGTTGTACTTCTTTACATTAAAATACATATATACACAATTAAAATCAAAATAGGCTCATAATACAAAAGAATTCTGCATTATGGATTATAATTTAATATTTGAAGAAATTAGTTTTCAAAATCATGTGGCTATAAAAATTCCTGTTCCTATCCACTTTAGGGAGAGGGAAATCTAAAAATGTTTTCTCGTGAGGAATTTTCAGTGTGTTATGTGATAGTTTTTTATTCTGACGAGCTTGAAATTATTTGAAGAGATTTTTAACTGCAGATGAATCCTTTGTTTTTTAAAAATGCTTATGGGTAGGAGAGAGAAATAGAAAACATATTTGCTTGATTCAATGCTTGCTAATTCTAATATTTCAGGCAAATCAATTGAAAGCTAATATTTACATGAGTAGTTGATTGTGATTTAGTTATGAATAGAATCACAGTGTATTTGACTACAGAACTGAGTACCAACATGGGAGATTCCATCTGGTGCTGTGAGTACTAAAGTTACCCAACGGAAGAGAAACAAGGGGCTCAGGAGGATATCTAGGGAGAAAAAACTAGCAAAGAAGAAAATTTCTTGTGATAAAACCCCAATACTGACCAGTCAGATGATGACTTTATTACTGCTTCATGTGAAGAAACTTTTGAATGGCCCACTGGTTTATTCTGCAGCTAAAATTGAATACTGAGTGTGCTTGCCGAAATAATAAGAGTGAAAGGGAGAGGTAAGCAAAGTATGTAAGAGCTGTAGTGGAGAAGACCTGGAAATTCTATTATTTTGTTGGCTCTAATCCCATAAATTTATATCGCCGGAAGAGTAGGATTCAAGGAATAAACTAGCTTGCTGTACAAGCGATGTAATTCGTATCTAATTTAATTCACAACGCAGCAGTAAAACACTGACAGTGTGTTATGTTATTCTGTATTGGTCTGGGATTGCTTATGACCTTCGTCATGATTGTTAGTCATCTAAAAAATGGATAGCTCTCTATCACTAGTCACAGGATAGTTTAGAATTTTTCTGAGGGGTTGAGGAGAATCTTTTCAGAATATTTTCTTGGCTTATGGAAAAAAGCAAAGGTCAAATTCAAAATTATGTGACTAATTTGTTTTAGGAAGATTAAAAATCTTTTCTATGCATTGCTTACCCTTGTGGCAGAAATCTGCTTTATTTTCTGCTTTAGCATCGTTAGTCTCAAAGCTTCTTTTTAAAGTTTGTGGTAAAAAGAGTGATTTGCCTTGTCGTCACAGGCCCCTTGGGCTAGCTAGCTTTGGGTACCTGGGAATTTTATGACCAGGTTAAACTGATAGCATGAGTCAGATTTTCATCTTCTGGCAGAAAGCTAAGACTCCTGGGAACCCTCATGCTCTAGGTCAATTGGCAACATCTAATGTGCAGAATACACTGATGAGTTGGAAACTTCTGTTTAAACATTTAGCTTTTGGGATACATGTATCTCCACAACAGCTTTGGGACTCACGAAGAACCTCTCATTTTCATTAGTTATGTTACATATGTGTTTGTCTACATGTATATGCACATAATGGATACAACCATGACATAACAGGCCCATGGGGGAGAAGTATGCTGATGTTGTGGGAAATCACAGACAGTAGTTTTTACTCAGAATCACCTTGATTAAGAGAAAACAGATAAAACCTCAAGAACACAATTTTTTTTCAGATTCCCTTTATGAAACTATAAAAGTTTTGGAAAACTGAGATAACATTAGGATTGATTGGGTCAGCTGAGTTTGGACAAAGCTCAAGACCTAAAAAGATAATTATGTGTGATATGCTTTTATGGGGGCTAACAATTTTAAATGTAAAATGTGAGGAGAATTTTAAAAGAGTGATGACTAACACCAGGGGATAAAACCATGCGAAACGTGTTCAAGTAGCTCATAGCGATGTTTGAAAAAGGGTTTTTATGTGGTTGACACTCATAGAAAAAGCTCCTGGAAGTAAATTATAAAGCTGATTATTAGTTTTAATTTTACCACCAAATCCCTATTTTTCATACTAACAGTCCAATCCCAGGCCAACTTTGAGAATGTGCTTTCCAATGCATTTGCTGTTTTTTCTATTCACTTTCTAGGTAATCAGGGATATTTATGAGATCCTTCTTTTTGGCATTCTTCAGTGCTTAGCTTTCTTGGCCACACTGTTTATATGCAGGTTTCATTTCCTTTTTCACATCTGTCTTACTTCAGGTAGTTGATCAGCAGCTGGCACTGTCCACCTGTAGCTCTTCCCTGCAGCAGCTAGGACTTGTACAAGAATCAGCCAGTGCATTCAAATTAGAATGACATGAGGAAGATTTATTTGCAAAGGGAGTATTTTCAGAGGCTTGGGCAAGGCTAGTGAACCACATGAAATGCTGGCATTAAGAATGGTCAAGAGACTGAACTTCATTCTGAAAAGACCAAGGGAGAGAGTATGTAGAGAACGTTGATTTCAGAGTCGCAGTGACTGCTGGTCTGTTGAGGAATATTGTCATAATGAGGAGACTGTGCAGGCAAGCAGTAGGCAGAGTTAGTACTCTAACATCACTCTCTTTGTAATCACTGATCTACTGTGGGTGGCCTCCATTGGCTAAAGCCAACAGAAAGTTGGAGCGCAAAGACGTTCTCAGCTATAAATTAAAATTTAGAAGTGTGAAGAGTCGATCTGGAATGAAAGAAGAAGATATATGACATGATCTGAACAATTTTCAGCATGGGGAATCTAGGATTATATGAAGATATTTCAAAAAGTTCAAGGAAAATGTATTTGTGAAACACTAAAAAATTCCGGAAAAAAAAAAAGTTTTTTTTTTTTCACCAAAATCTAATCTTTTAATTCTGACTTCCCATGAACTTAAGTACCCTCATATTTCTGTGTTTTTTTCCCCAGACCATCACCTGCAACATGTAGGTGTACCCAAAGATGTTCATGTGCAAGTCCCAGATTAACAAACCAGAACTGTTTGGCAATTTTTCTGGTGGAATTTCCTTCCTGCTATGCTTGTTTGCTTGCTGTCTTCCCAGAACCAGTGGTGGTGCTTTACCCCTGCTGTAGTACTCTCTTCGCTCATGCCTGCTTCTGTACTGCTGTCTGATACACACTCCTGCGGTGCTTTTGGAGCAATATCAAGCAGGGCATGAGGCTGTACTGTAACTCAAACAAAATATAGTAGAAATGAACAAGGCACTGAAGTGGTGTGAAAAGATAAATGAGTATTGTCTTCTCAACCATACACACAGTGTTTTCCTTTTCCTCCAAAACTGTCCTGGGGTTTTGTAGCACCTCATGTGGTACCTTGTTGTATACTGTAAGTGCTTCATCCCTGTTCCAGAGTGAATGAATGGAAGGTGAATGAGACATCAGCATTTTCCATTAAAATAATTAGCACTAAACTTCCCTGTAAATCAGCGATTTCTGAACTTGAATGTGCACTGGAATCACCTGGGAGGTTTGGTAAATGCAGAGTTTCTAGTTGCACTCCTGCTGAATCCCCATTTTGATCAGGTTTCAAAAGTGACTATGATTCAGGTTGGTCATTAACTCCTAGAGGATCTTCCTGTGTTCCTTAAATACAAGGGGTCTTATAAATATTTACATATTCTAAAAAAGATGAATATTATAAAAAAAACTAGACTTGGATTCCAAATTTTCTTGCACCGAAAAAAGCTTGTTGGGTAAGTCTATTTCTATGAACTTCTTAAATCTCCTTGTACAGTTACAATAATCTGTTTACTATTTGCTCCTGTTTCTCACTGTGGGATGGCATCCCCTGCCTATGTGGTATCACACGGTACGATGATATGGCCTGTTTCAGATCCTTAGTTTTGGAAAAATAGTTCCAATATTTTAAAGGACAAATATGGCTCAAAAATGCATGTTTATTCATCATGTATTTGCTGAATAGCTTTTGGGTGCAGAGTTTCCCTGTTCTAGATGTTTCCAAATACACCTGTCCCTCAATTGTCATCAGCTCAGTGACATTAGCATTTGTATTTACAGTATCATTACAAATAGGGTACCTGTGATTTATTGCCGCACAAAAGTTGTTTTGCAAGTTTTTCATCTCCCAGGAGCACACAGATAATAAAGCAAGTGAAATAAGCATTTTTTATGCTTGGCATACATTGTTATTTGTTTTGGGGTGAGTAGCCATTTACAGGGTATTTTACAATTTGAAGCATCTTGCTCACTGGTCTTAAAATGCTTTCCACAAATTTATTCATTAAGACACTAAATGTCCTTACAGGATCAGAGTAAGTGGCAGTTAGTTTCTCCGATGGGGAAACTGATTTTTAAAATGAGCTAGCTATTCCAGGCTTGGAGTCGTGCAGCGTTATAACTCTTGCTTTTGCTTCTGATAACTTGTGCTGTGCTTGTGGTACCAGCTCTGATCCTTCACTGTTTCATTATTTCTATTCCTTATACCTAAGATATAAAAGCTCTAGGGCTTACATATGCATATGCATTTGATGAACACAACTTAAAAAGTCATCTTCAAAAACAATTAGGAGAAACCAGCTAGATGTCTCTGGCATCCAGACAGGTAACCAAGACAAACTGGTAAATACATCGAGTCAAATAGCTCTCATTGTCCAATAAAGGAAGGATACACATTTGACAAGAGAACTTTTTTTTTCATTTCTTCTTGTTCTTTAATTTTAGTAGAAATGAACATAGTGGGCAATGTCTATTATTAACAGAAGATACAGAATATCTGTAATTTATATCTAAATCTCTTATGCCAGTCCTACCAAAGGTCATGACATAATATTTAATTGTAACTCAGCGAAGGCATTGCTATACATAATAATAATAATAATATTATTAAAGCACGACCATTTATTGAGCATCGATGTGTATTTGATAATTCTAGTGTAGTGCCCCATTGAACCCACAAAATGGTCTTGTGAAGGAAATTCTGGCAAATGAGTTTTATAGACAAGGAAATTGAAGCTCATGAAGACATTAGATATTAGCAACATGGTAAGATACCTGAAGCAGTGGGTTACAGGTCATCACTTGTCCTAATAACTTAAAATTCTGTGCTTTCTTCATTATACTCGGTTTCAGGAATAGAGTTTAGAGACCCTAGAGCAGTTATTTTCAACTGAGCATTATTTGGTAGTATCTCACTGAAGACTTGTCATTGTTGCCCCTTGGGTGGGGATGATTACTGGTATCTAATGTGTAGAAGCCAGGGATGCTGCTAACCATCTTACAATACACCAAGGACAGCCACAACAAATAATTATGTCACTGAAACAATCAACAATGTGAAGATTGGGAAGCCCTACTGTAAGGATGTTTAAGTATATTGCTTGGACCGAACCCCTTCACTATCATGTGTATCAAGCAAATATTGGTAGCTTGGGAATGAAGTCAATTCAGAATTAAATTGTCTGCCTAAAAGTGACACTCTTCTGTCATGGATTAAAAAATTTATATGTATCAGAAACTAGATATACAGGTGGGAAATTGATGTTTCCTATGAAAATAGAAGAGCCTGTACCACCAACCAGGGAGGAAATTTCCTCTATCATGAGATTTATGGGTGCTTATAGGTAGGGCCCAACTTTTTCAGGGAAAATGCATTTATTTCAACTGTGGGATTAGAATTTATTAAAAAGTCCCAGAATCTGTGCTGTACAACTAGAAATGGTGAAGTGCTTTAAGTCATGTGTTTGCATTTGGCCTTCTTGACCATAGAAGAACTATAGGATGATTTTTTAAAAAAATAGGATTATGTTCTGGTTGAGTTCATAGGGTCAAGTAAGTTGTGTGATATTATTTGGAGGAGCTGAGTGAGCTGGCCTATTGAGTGATTTTGGTTTTACTTCAGTTGATACTGAGTTATTCTTTCTGAAAATAATTAGCTAACAGGTCAACGTTTCACTCTCTCCTACTCTTCATTTTCTTATAATTATGGCTTTCCAGTTACTGCCCTCTCGATCTTTTCCTTTTTACATTCAGGTTAGCAAACGTTCTTTATCTAAGTTTGTCATATGTTAAAAAATCTGCTGTGATTCTTTTTGACCAAGTGCAGAGAGTGACAATGTGTCCATTGTGTCCATGGCATAGCTCTTCATTATATGTACAGAATGTTATTATCAAAGTCTCAGAGAGCTAGCCCTGTGAATGTTGAAGATTGAGCAGATCAAGCGAGTTTGTGCTGTCATCTCTACAGGGCTCCCATTTCAGAGGCACAGTAGATCTGTTGGAGCTAGTCCTAATTCACAATTGTGTCACTCTCCCTTGTTGAGACAACAGCATATTTTCTTGAATGTCACTGACTAAGGGAATAGATTCACCATCCCCCACAAGGTGTTTCAGATACATAATTTATGATCCATGGTGAAGCACAGCTGCAAACTCAGTCAGGACATTCAAAGTATTAGAAGTACCAGGTGGGTCCTCTACAGATGTACCCTATGTGTTTTTCTCTATTTTGTAAGAAATGGTGTGGCATTCTTGGATAGCAAGATAATAATGTGGTGGATTGATTTAATAAGAGCAAGAAAAATTTATCCACAAATTCTTGAACTGAAAGTTTACATACTTTTCTTAAAAGATATTTTATTTTTATTGGAAAGGCAGATTTGCAGAGAGAAAGCTTTTCTGTCCACTGTTTCACGCCCGAAGTGGTCACAATGGCCGGGAGCTGAGCTGATCCGAAGTTAGGAGCCAGGAACTTCTTCTGGGTCTCCCATGTGGGTGCAAATTCCCAAGGCTTTGGGCCATCGTCTACTGTTTTCCCAAGCCACAAGCAGGGAGCTGGATGGGAAGTGGAGAGCAGCCAGGACAGAAACCAGTGCTCATATGGGATTCTGATGGATGTAAGGCAAGGATTTAGCCACTAGGTTAGCAATGTCGGGCTCAAGTTTACATATTTTTAGAGTAACTGTAATCACACTTCTGTTAGTGCCCATTCTGTTGTTCTCATATTTTATCTTATGTGTTGGGGTTCTCTAGAGAAACAGAACCAATAAGTGTATCAGCATGTATCGCTATCTGTGTATCTATAGCTGTATCTTTATATCAAAAAAGTTTCTGGATGCTGAAAAACCTTATGATCTCTGATCTACAAGCTGGAGACCTAGGAACATTGTTGCTGTAGTTTAAAGGCTTTAGAACCAGAAAACTAATAATATAGATAACAGGTCAGAAGAAGATTGATGCCTTAGCTTAAGCAGTTATGCAGAGAGCAGTTCCAACATTCTTCTACTTTTTGTTCTGTTTAGGCCTTGAATTGGAATGATGCACACCCTTGCTGGGGAGAGCACATGTTTTGCTTAGTGTACTGATTGAAATGCCAATGTCTTATGCAAATACCCATACAGACATACCCAAAAATGATGTTTCATTTGCTGTTTTGGCATCATGTGGCCTTGCCAAAACGACACATCAAATTAACCATCATATTTTCAATGTGTGACCATCATATTTCCCAAGTTTGTCCTCTTCTCAGCTTCTGCCTCCTTTCTTTTCTTTTCAATCTATCCTTCTGACTTTCTCAGTTAAAACCGACCTGGTTCTTCAGTCCTAGTAATCCTTTATATTTTATTTTATTTATTTATTTTTTAAGATTTATTTATTTTATTACAAAGTCAGATATACAGAGAGAAGGAGAGACAGAGAGGAAGATCTTCCATCCGATGATTCACTCCCCAAGTGAGCCGCAACAGGCCGATGCGCGCCGATCCGAAGCTGGGAACCAGGAACCTCCTCCGGGTCTCCCACGTGGGTGCAGTGTCCCAAAGCATTGGGCCGTCCTCGACTGCTTTCCCAGGCCACAAGCAGGGAGCTGGATGGGAAGTGGAGCTGCCGGGACTAGAACCGGCGCCCATATGGGATCCCGGGCATTCAAGGCGAGGACTTTAGCCGCTAGGCCACTGTGCCGGGCCCATCCTGTATATTTTAATGGAGCTACCCTGATTTCTTACACTTCTTGTTTTGTTATACAATGTTTGAAGTATATGTAGTGGTTAAGGTTCCAAACTCTGAAGATCAACTACCTGCCCTTTGTCTTATGTCTGTTGTTTTGTAGAAACCAGCTGTATGAACTTGCTCAAGTTATTTAAATTCTAGGCACCTTTATGTTTTCATCTTTAAGTGTGAATGTTAGTAGCACCTTTATCTTATAGAGTTGTGATGGTTTAAAAAGTTAATTATGTTAAGTACTTCAAACAGTGTCTTATGCATAGTAATCAATCAGTAAACATTAGTTCTAATTTTCCTTTGATTGTAAGGAAAGTTGCAAAATCCTTCTGAAAGGATGCAATTCTTTAGAGGTTGTTTTAGGTTTGTACTTCTGCTGTGTCTGTAACGATGCACTGTATATATGTGAATGAAAATATTAGCTACATCAGTATCCAATAGTAAGAACTTCTATGCAATGTTAAATTCTGCCATGTTTAAACAGAAATGTCTTTCCCCCTTATTTCTACACTTTTGGGCAATCCAGCCTTAGCTGGCCTCATCACAGAGCTGACATCATCCTGGCTCAGACTTTTTTTTAAATCAGATGTCTTACAGTTGTAAATTATTATTCTTTCTTCAACCCAGCAGCTCAACCTTCAAGGACTTAGAGGGCAACAGCCTGAAGGATAGTGGACATGAGGAGAGTGACCAGACTGACAGTGAACATGATGTCCAGCGGAGCCTGTATTGTGATACTGCTGTCAACGATGTGCTGAACACCAGTGTGACTTCCATGGGATCTCAGATGCCTGACCATGGTAAGGGCTGATTGGATGTAATCACAACACTGGATTCCAAAGAATAAGTATTTTTTCAAGATGTCTGCTGAGCTCACACCTCAGCAGCGCCTATAAGGTTTTTCAAACATCCTGACACCTAGTCAGATTCTTCTTTGCCCTCCCTGAGTGGATCACCTAGGATGGTATCATGTTAAAGCATTTTAAAATCTGACTGCAAATACACGTTGCATGCAGCCTCTTCAATAGTAACTGCACCAAGTACGTAGGAAGCAAGCATATGCCTTTTCATAAGGAATAAATGTCTCTTTTGGCTTTAGCATATGAACGCAATTGATCAATTGAGTTGTCTCGAATGCAGCACTAGTGAAATCTAAGGGTTACTTTCCTGCCAGGCTTTATCTGGAGAGATTTGGTTCTTTGACCACAGATTGTGTACTAAGGCAAGAAGCACTCATTTTATTTACAGGGCCACTGTTTGAAATTGTTACAACTGTCACACAAATCATGTCATTAGTCATAGTGGAGAGTAGGGAAAGAAAAGGCAGCTGAGTCAACGTAAGACATTTCGCTAATGGGCAGAGCACCTCAAAGTGGCCCCTCAGGAGCAGCATCCTCAAGTGTGGAGGAGAGCCTATTTTTGTAAACCCAGCCATACCTGCTTCAGCAAGAATCACTATTTAAATCCATGCTAGTAGAAACCAGTGCAGAAAACAGCAGAATTCAACTAAGGCAGAATGTTCAGATAGACTTGGGTACAAATGTCGATTTCAATATTTTACTGATGCAACCATGATATGCAAACAACCTGTCTTTTTCAATTAAGGAGTATGAGTTCAACTTGGTGTTCAGGCTCAGTGAAGCTTCAGACTGCTTGGCTGTGTCTTAAGAGAAGCTAGACTCATGCTCAGCTGGAAGCCCTGCTGCTAAAAGACGTAAAGAAGAGAAAACAAAATATGGTGATTATGTGCTGGTCTTCAGCTGTTTCATTTCACTGTAAACATCATTAAATGCTTTTGTTTTGGTTTGGTAAATGAATCCAAAGGACAAAAATGCATGATCCACAGAACGAAATGTTTTTGATGGAAAAAAAAATTAGTCACTGTAGAGTCCATTAAATTGTCTAATCCACCACTTCTCAAGCAGACTGGATTGTCAGTCTATAATATATAGAGGTCACTACCAATTATGCACTGCTGCCTTCCCTTATTGGTGAAGTGTGACATCTGCAGAGATAATATACTTTCTGGGAAACCTTACTATGACTAAGGACAAAAAAATAAACATTTATATAGCTGAAACAGAAGCAATTTAATTCAGAGGATTAGCAGTAAGTGTGTTACAGGATGCAGACTGATATGTATCATTTACTAGTCATGCGTCTCTAAGACTTTTTCCCTTATGTTAGCAAGGGTTTTAGTTAGATGCTGTCTAAACTGAAATGGCTCCAGGACAGGAAATAGTCATAGATGATTCTCACTTTATGCGTAGCCTGAACAACATCTGCTTGAAGTTTGTCACATTTCTCTAGGAAAGCAATACTGATGGACTTAGCGTATTCTTAGAAGAGAGTGGTTCTCACAACTACGAAATATGTATATATCCTTGTGTGTTTTTATTTATATATGTATATATATGTACTATGCATATTGCATAAGAATGACAGTATTTTAAGGCAAATCTGTGACAGTGTTCTGCATGATTCCACACATATACACTTTTTGCTGTTACATTGTGGCAACATCTTCACATTTTGTTTGACAATATTTAATTGGAATGCATATATTTTCATTTTATCCCATCATTCCAGCAACGACTAAACCTTGAACCAATCCGTGGGTTGATTAATTTCATCCTGAATGAGTGATTGAAGTTTAGGTACAAAGGGAATTTAGATCTTACTTACACTTCAGTCTTTACCTTGTGATATCCCATTACCTCTGATGCTTTCTGTAGTTACACTTAATTATGTGTCTCAAATCAACTCCAGGCTAGCCATACGCATTGTGTCACAATTTCATTTGGGTTGATTACTTCCACCTCACAAGACAACAATTGTTGTAACAGTGAAATTTTATACCACTCAACTATATCAAACCTGCACTTTGATAGTAAGCTTATCTCATTTTATTCTAAGAAACATTCATTGAAAGGCAGTCACTTGGTGAAGCTACCATGTATGCTTAATCTTGAACTTGTCAGGCTAACTTTGACCTTGATATGGGTTTTGTTCTTTCCAGAACCACTCCAAAATTGGGCCAAATGTATATAGAACAGTCTGCCGCTAGCTTTATTGTCATGGTTCACCAGAACAGAAGGTGACAGGGATTTTTTTTATCCTTTGCTTCCTATTGGAATATTGTACTTTTTCTAGTGCTGTCTCTCAGTGGCTCTGAAGAGTGCGTTGAGAACAAGTGCAGGGGTTTTACGACCTGCTTTTGGTTCCTGAGATGGTTTGGTGCTGAGATTGGGAGCACCACTCAAATCTCTTAACCAGTAGCCTGGATTTGAGAAGTCTCATCACCATCTGATGAGGTTATACATTTTTCCTTATCTAGTTTCTGTGGGTGATTTCTTCTTTTTTTAAAATTATTTTTTAATAATCTTACTTAGTTGATTAGGGAACAAAGGGTCAAGGGCTACAGGGTGAAAGTGGGTAATACCATTGTTTCCACACCAATATCATTTTCCCCTGTATCTGGGGTGAGGGAAAAAAACAAAGGGAAAAGCCCCACCTAACCTCCCACCCATCCCAGATCCCCAATGGGAGGCGTGCTCTGAGGGTCCTGCTCATACAGTTTTGATAGTTCATCAGTTCTAGTTTGCTGCCAATCTCTCAGTTCCAATCGCAATGAATCCTATTCAGAGTACACTGGCTGACAGTCTCTTCATGGTGGTGGTTCTAAGATCAGCAGTTCAGTTGGAGGGATCTCCAAAGAAACTTCGTCCGAGATGATCCCAGGCTGATTCTTGCGCGAGTTTGCTAGTACAGAGTCTGACACCGTCCGTCACACCAATTAGCTTATGCACATGCTGGTCGTTGGGATTGCTGGGTTCGTTCTGTTTCCAGCCCTGTCTTCCTCATGAACCAGCGGGTGTTGTAGTCCAATTCGATCCTGCCCGCTTCATACTCGGTCCTCACGCAAACCGGTTGGAGCTGCAGCCTAGTTGGGGCGACTCCCCATAACACCCACCAGTTCTGCCCCCTACCCTGGTTCCCATGCTTGCTGGTGAGTCCGAACGCCAGAACAGAGTGTGGGTTGAGCCAGGTTCGGTTGCGACACATACTAGTACACAATAAGGAATGCCAAGGTGAGATGAGCCTTACCAGATGTGGTTGCAGCGCCCAAACAGCACATGTGATAATCAGGGGGAGGAGGCAAAGCTGGCAGGGGAACGTGGGCTCCCCTGCTGGACAACTACTTCCATTGGAAAGCGTGAGTGGGTGATTTCTAAGATGTGTAATCAACAATAGGGTGGTCAGAGCTCGTGGATTTGGTGTATGATTTGGCATATCACTGGGCTTTTAGCTCTCCTGTCTAGGTTGAGTGATGCCAAGGTTAATAGGCTTCTGGTTCCACTTTCATCCTTTGCATGACCATTTAGGAGGACATGAACATTCCATTATGCTTCCTTAGATATGTAATCCTGATATGAAATTGAAATTTATGGGTATCATACCCTAGGAGTGTACACTAGTCCCAGACCCAACTAATTGGTCTTAAATCACACTCAGTCTTTCTTTCCTTATTTTAATTATTGATTATAAATTAATCAACTGAAAATATGACTGTAATTGCCCTAATATGCACCCAAATTAGAGTTTACTACAAGGCTGAGTTGGTTTCCCTCCCGTGCTAATTGATACCAAATGAAGGCAATATACAGATATTTGCAATAACATTTATCTGCTTTTCACATCCAAATGCACCCGAATGCAATATAATGATTGCTTTCCTTCTAGAAATGTAGATTCTTATGCATTTTGCTACACTTGTTTATTTATACTTCTCATCACCTGAATTGCACTTAACACTTTTGCTCTATGAAATGTGGATTTGAAAAATTTGATCTGTGCCTAATGCTGTTACAAATTAGGCATGAAAATGTTGTAGACTGTATATTATGCATAGTACAGTGTCAACCACAGGTATGTCAAAGCATTTACACTTTTAACACTCAACCAACAATATGTAATCTCATTTCCCCTAGCCTTTTAATGAAATTATGAGTCAATGACTTATCATTCTTTTCTTTATCCTCTAACATGTCCCACAGACTCACCTCTCACCTTGCTAAATTTCCAAACAGTTATTTCAATTAATCTCTTGGCAAAATAGGGCATTCTCAGTGGAGAATATTTTGTGACATTGCAAAGCAGTGTGCTGCTGGGCTCCAGGATGGCAGCATGGACCAGATGTTCATGCAGTAATTGAAAATTCCATTTTATCAGAATAGCATTTGCTGTCAAAAAGTTTTATCTTTACTTCAACAAAGAGGTTGATTAGATCTCCCTGGACCTGAATTAGCATCTTTGAGGCTAGACATACTGTTTTGCAATTCATGTAGTTATTTCTTCCCCAGTTTTGCTCATATATAATTTTTAAAAATACATTTATCCTCTTGCAAATACACTCAGTGAAATGCTTAATTACTTGAACATAGGAATGTGTATATGCTCTTTTTATATATGTGACTTCTATCTTCTGCCTCAGGTACACAGTATCCTAATGCCAGGCAGGAACAATCCAGGCACAGACATATATGATTCGCGCATTCATTCAGCAGCATGTTTGAGAGCCCACTTTGTTTCTGACTCCTGGAATTGAATGTGTCAACCATTTCTGTTATTGACTCTGAAGGTTATCATCTTTTTACTTTTGCTTTCTGGCATTTACTGAGGTGACCAAGGTCAGCTCAATGATGAAATGCATAATTCTTTCTAATTTTAAAGTTATAATAGAACTTGGGACTAAAAAAAAGCTTTTGTTTATATTGTGCCGATAAAACAAAAGAAACAATTGAAAACTGTTACCAAAATCTTTTTTTATTAACAAAAAAGCTTTTTGACACATTATACAATGTTTCATGAACTTTATTTTCCCTGCTAATGGACATAATGGTTTGTTTTTTTTCAGAATTAATATTTTTTATTAATTACATTGCATTATGTGACACAGTTTCATAGGCTCTGGGATTCCCCCAACCCCTCCCCATGCCCTCTCCCCATGGTGGATTCTTCCACCTTGTTGCAGTATTATAGTTCAAATCCAGTCATGATTCTTCCATTGCAAGCATGTACCATGCGTAGAGTCCAGCATCTTATTGTCCAGATAAACTCAACAGTTTCTTGGGGAGACCATCTCTGGTCTGAAGGTAGAGCTGGCAGAATATCATCCCGATCAATTAAAAGCCCCAACATAACATCAACAGCAATTTACAACATTATGAAATTAATTGACATGGTATTGAGTAATGCTGATGGAATTATGATTCCTTATGAAGGACTACACCATTGTAGCAAAATGGGAAAAATCTGTCGGGGGTGGGAGTTTGGGGGAGAATCCCAGTCTATACAAAATTGTACCACATAATTCAAAAATGCAAAATGAAAATGTTTAAGAAAAACAGGAAAAAAAGCTTTATCTCTTTTAAAGGAAGCGTGACAGAGGAGAGTGGGAAACACACACACACAGAGAGAAAGAGAGGCAGAGAGGGAGAGAGGGAGAGAGAGAGAGAGAGAGAGAGAGAGAGAGAGATCTTTCATCTGCAGGCTCATTCTTTTTGATGTTCACAATGTCAAGGACTTGGCCAGGCCAAAGCCAGGAAATAGGAACTCCATCCACATCTTCCATGTTGGTGGAAGGAAACAAAGCACTTGGGTCATCTTTGGGCTATCTTCTGCTGCCTTTCCAGTCTCATTAGCAGGAAGCTGAATCAAAAACTGGAGCAGCTGGGACTTTAATTGGCATTCCATTATGAAATGCTGGAATGTGGCTTAACTCACTGCACAACATCACCTGCTCCTGAAATCTTTTTTTCAAATGAGAATGTCAGGAGAGATCTTCCTTTATGTCCTAATTTGAACAATATCCCATTGGTCAACATTTTAAAAAAATATCTGCTAGTTGTGAGGTTGCACTTCTTGCTCATCTTTAATTGATATCACTGTAGGATGACAGTTTTAATCTCTGACATGCCCAGCTATCTTGCTGGTTTAAAGGCACACAGTGGTATTCTGAAGATCAATCTCCCTTTTCCTCTGATACTCATAAAATTTCTTTCTCAGTCTCAGCAGTTTCTGGGTAGGTAGGAAGAGAGGTGATAGGTGGAACATTTGTTTATTTCAACTACATTGCCACACTAGATAATTGGATTCCTTCCAAAGCATTATTTATAGCCTATTGACAAGACAGTCACTGGAATAAAAAGCTGTCCTTAACTAATGGAAACATCTATGCCATTAGCAGCTGTTTGCTACAATTATTTTGGCATGGACCCTTTGGTAAAAGAATTCTTTTAGAACAGTTCACTATCTCCATGCAGGACATCATGAATAATACCAACTGTTCAAATGCTTCCAAATGAAAAGGCTATTGTATTTGTGTGAGTGTATGTGTGTGTTTCTTGATTCACTTGGATCTTTTAGTTGCCTATTCTCAATATCATTTTAAAATTTATTATTAATAATTACCTGTGGTAAAGGATTCATTATTCATCAAGAGAATAAATGCCAGGGGCTTTCTCGACTAGTTAAAGCTAGGAATTTCTACATTCCTAAGCACTTGGAAGGCATTGGAGGATGAATATATAAAGGGAGCACACTGAACAATTAAGAATTTCATTCTCTAGGAGTTTATGGCCCAATAGCACAAATGGTCCAGTATGGAATAAGCTACATAGGATCATTGAAGAAATTAATTGAAGTTATTTGAAGTGGAAAGCAAAATGCATCTTTAAAAGAACAGTTTGTTATAATGGGGTCCCGGGGAGGGAATAGGGAGGTCCGACTCCACCATAGTGTGCTTGAAACTCTGCTGTTTGGGTGGTTTGGGAGATGATTGTCTTCCAGTTGCTTCATGACAAAGCAAGTTCTGTAAGCCATGATAAGTGGGGACATTGCCAATAGGATAGAAAGTGAGATGCAAGTCAAGATGCTGTATAGTTGCAGAATATACCAACTGTTCCACATAACTCAAAAAGTCCACCGATCAAGATCAATGATTTTTGGGACTTTCTTTCTACTTAACATTATTCATGTCTTTTCATAAGATGCCAAATAACTACAAATAAACCCATCAGGTTGAGAAAACAAGAATCTAAACATGGTATTAATATATTTATAGAATTTTTCTGTTTATCATCCCTTTATTTCATTTATTATGCAATGAATATGGACAGTTATTTCTAGTCAGTTCTAAGAGAAATTTAAAGAAACCGGTGAAAGCTTACTTGATACACACACTTTAGAAATTTGGCTTTAAAAAAATCTACTTACTTATTTGAAAGACAGAGATGGGAGGGTAGAGAGAAAAATCCATTACCTGCTGATTCATGCCCCAGATGCTGGCAACATCCAGAACTGATTTCATCTGAAACCAGGAGTCAGGAAATAAATCTAGGTCTCCTAAGTGAACAGTAGGGACCCAATTCCCTGCTGCCTCCCAGGGTGTGCAGAAAGTTGGCATTGTATGTAGAGCTGGAGCTTGAACCCAGCCACTCCAATATGAAACACAGGTGTTCCAATTGACTTTACTCATTATGCCACAACATTTGCCCTCTACAAAATGTGGCTTTTGGCTTTTTAAAGAAAATAGTTATGATTTCTCTTCCTAAAAGGCTTACACACAGCAAAACTCTGGCCTAAAAGATGTGTGCTGGTCTTCAGGGCCAGCAGAAAAGGTTTATTGGTTTGTGTATACAGGTTCTTCTTCTGGGGATGTTTTAAAACACTCTCACACAGTGTAGGCTCAGGTTTTTTGGTTTTTTTTTTTTTTTTTTTTTTTTTTTTTGCTGTCAATAAGAAATTTACTTGTTTTAAAAAAATCCAAATGCTGGCATTGTCCAGAAAAATTGAACAGGTTTATTTATAATTGTTATAAAGTCAAACTGCTGAAACTTGTTCACTGAAACATGTTGACTTGCATTAATGCTTTATGTCCCCGCATTTATATTAAAAATCCACACACAAATGCAAATGGAAAAATTGCCTATACCTGATTTCTGTCCCCTAGTTTTCCATTTGCAATCATATACTTAGGTACCTTTTGACCCCATGGGAAAAACAAAAAACCAACCAAACAAAAACAAAACAAAACAAAACAAAGAAAACCCCTAAACGTTCAGAGCTACCAATATAACAGGTAAGAAGAGAAAAAAAAAATTGTTTTGAGAATGAAATGTTTCTCCTCATAGTGGATTCTTAAGCACGTCCTCCACGTATGCAGCGTGCTAGCTGGATGTCTTTTGGCATAATTGTAACACGTTTGGCATGGATAGCACACAGGTTGGTGTCTTGAAACAGGCCAACCAGATAGGCCTCACTTGCCTCCTGCAAAGCACCAACAGCTGCACTCTGGAAGCGCAGATCTGTTTTGAAATCCTGAGCAATTTCTCGCACCAGACGTTGGAAGGGGAGTTTGCAAATCAGAAGCTCAGTGGACTTCTGATAAAGTCTAATTTCACGGAGCGCCATAGTACCAGACCTGTAACGGTACGGTTTCTTCACCACTCCAGTAGAGGGCACACTCTTGTGACCGGCTTTTGTAGCCAGTTGTTTTCTGGGTGCTTTGCCACCAGTCGATTTGCGGGCAGTCTGCTTTGTAGGAGCCATGGTTCAAGTACCTCCTTACTCATCCACTCCCTTCTCCTTCGGCTGGAGCTCGGGCGCTGGCGTTGAGAGCGACGTCGGTGTGGCGGTGACTCTAGGCTTAGGTATTATACGGCCTTTCTTTCCTTTCTCTTGTTTGTTTAAAAGAATCATTTACATATGCTTACAATATGCTCAATTTAAGAAAGCACTGAGTAAGCAGTTTGACTCATTCTTGTAGGAGCTGAGTTTGAAGACCCACTTCAAGATGGCTTCTTCATTCGCATGTTCAGCCTTCTAGGTCCTTTGGCCTCTCAGTCTCCTTGTGCCAAATCATTTACCAGGGATTTTCCATGTAACTTGTATGTAGTGATTGCCTTTTGAAGCTCAAGTGTGTAGGGAAAACAGACTCATCTGAAATTGCAAATAATGGACCCCTATAAATCAATCATTCAGAGAATACAAAGTAGTTCTTCACAGTAAGGGATAAAAAGATCGTCATGGGAGATCAGCGTCTGGAGTTGATTCAAAGCACATTTGTTGGGATCAGACATGTATACACAGGGGAGGGGATTTGGGGTTTTATGGTGAAGAATGATTTTCACTTAAAAAATGTAGGTGATAGCATTTGTTGATTTTTTGGAGGTGTTTTTATGATGTTGTATAGCAGGGGTGCTTTAAAAGGAACTGAACCATGTAGTAGCTCATTGAGGTGGAGTCATAAGACACACTTTGTCTTTGATTCTCCCTGATAATATCAGGTATATTAATCGAGTCTGCTAACTTTCACAACAGTTCAGACAACAAACATACAAGCTGGTAAATATGAAATAATAGAGTATAATCTTAACATTGGTTTTGTTCTTTTTAGCTTTAGTATCTACTTTATGACAAATGAGACCCTTTAGATTCTTGGCTTTGTTTAATGGAAAGATTTTCAATTTGACTGAAGTTAGAACCCTTTAGAAGTAAGTTTATCTCTCCCTACCTAGTCAGCTAAGCTTTAGGGTAGTTCTAAATCATTCTCTGGTACCTATACTGTGGGTTATGCAGGAGTTCAGCTGCAATCTGGTTTGATTAAAAGCATTACTTACAACATTAGTTACTGCTTAAGTAGAAATCTGTAAATGTCACTGCTTTAACAGTGTGGAGAAACTTGGTAGCTTTGGTTCATGGTAGCAAGGCAGCTTCCCAGTCATGAGTGCAATTCAAATCCAGTGCCAGAGATGTATGGTCCAATTTCTGTGTGTTCGCTCTCTCCCCCTCAGAGATTGAATATTCTTTCTCTTTCATCCTTGACGTGGACAATAACAGATGTTTGACATCTTCCTTCCTTCCTCTTTTAGCCTGCATCAAGTTTTCCAACCTGTGTGAACAATAGAATCATTCCGTTTTAACACATAGAAAAGAGGGAAAAGAGAGAATATGTATGTTCCAAGATATTTAGACTGGTCAAACTGTTCCATAGTATCACCACCTGCTGTTTTTAATCGTTAATGAGACTGTCAGTTGCTCTAATCTGGGAAGTGAACCAAAAGAATGATTTGGATTTTAATTTAATTAAAACATCAAGTTATTGCAAAATGTGTCTAACGTGAAAATATCAGATTGTATGCTATTGATAAACCAAAGCAATCACATGCAGGGACTGAACTATCACTTATACGCAAATGTGAACTATTTTAAAATTGAGGAAATCTTGTGATTATAATCATTAGCTGGAAGATTTAGTCTTTTTAATTCTAAAAGTCACTCTATTCCACTAACATGATGCATACGAGTGCATATCTGTTCCACATTTTTTTCCTGGAAGAAAAACTGATTGACCAAAAATGCAAAGACATTATTAATGCCAGAGTAAAGCCCAAAGTGCAAATTCTTTTTCTTGACTCAGTGCCTATCAAACTGCATATGTTAGGAGTTGAGTGATCATCTGTGACTTTTCTTACACTGGATAATTGTACTTATTAGAAGAAATGAGAATTCAGATATACAGGATCTTTGCATTAAGTGGCTTTTAAAGATATAAAGCCAGACCTTTGTTTATGGCAACTGTCACGTTAAAATGTTTCATTATGCCTCTGTGAACTTCATCAAACACTTTTAGATTTTCAGATTTATAATTGATGTCCACTGAGCTTCAAGAAAAAAAGAACTGCAAGAAACATTACCTTACTTTTGGGTTCTAGTTTACTGGAGGGTAGATGTATCAAATCATACTACCCTTCTGAAATCACAACAAGTGAGCACTACCTGAGTTCAGCTGATAATCAGTGTGTGTAGTTAATGAGTCTGCAAACAGATCAAGTGGCTGGAACTGGCACCAGGAAACCACCATTCCAGACTAACCATCTCTTATTAACCTTTTGGTGTTCCCTTTGTGGTGCTAATTAGAGGCTCATAAAACTATTCACTCAGGATCTTTTGTTTAAAATAAAATTTTCAAAGAAACACAGTCCACCTTAGGCTTGTGTTGGTATGGTGTTTTCCCTCATGAAGGACAATGACTGACTTGCCATTGTAAAGATTTGATGATGAATCTGTAATGTTCTGGCAATTAAAATGCCAGAAAAAGTTGTTTATGTAGTTTTTAAAATTTATTGTGTTCTGCAGATTGTGGTGGTACTGGAGCAGGTGTCAGATGTTCCCACCACCACTGTGTGGACTAAATGAAGGCTCACATTCCCAGGCTGTATCCCTGTCTGCCACACTGTCTGGCCGCCTTCTGCCTGAGCCTGAATCCTGCCCATACTGCCTGAGAGGATTAGGAATGTATTTTACTTCTTTTCTGTGCACTTATATGAGACAAGATATGAGCATTGTACTCTTGGGAGGGGAAACATCTAGTTGAAGTGCTGTTTAGCTTGAAATGATGTTGTCACGTGGGTTCCCCCAACATTCAAGCTATTACAGCTGCAGGATGAAAATGGAAGAACAGCATTGCTTGGTTCTCTCTTTTCCTTCCCAACCTTCTTAGATATTTTCCGCACCTGGAAGTCTATCCAGTAATTTGTCATTGAACAAAGGGCAATATGTGATGTGTTCCAAGTATATTGGAGCCATGTAGTCATTTTGTGCTTTTGTTTATTTGTCCAGTTCCTGTTCCTACCTAATTTTCCTCTAATTTATTCTGTATAAAAATCATCTAAAGTGAATTACTTATATGATCCTAGAAGAAAAAATCTAGATGGGGAGGTGGCTATGTATTACATGAGACTTGCTAAGCTAGACATTGTTGCATTTGACACAGAAAAGTGATGCATCTTCCAGAAGCCTAATATTATCTGGGATTCCTATTCCAGAAATGCAGGCACAGAATCCAGCATTCTACTTACAGCATTACTTAGGAGCCCTTTGATATGTTAGGTTTCCATGGCCATCAATATAAAATTTCAAAGCCCTAAAATGTCCCCCAAATCATAATAGGGAGTTCATATTATGTTACATTATTTACCTGTTAAAGGAACACGGAGAAGAGGACAAGCATGGAATTCTCCACCCCCCCCCCCAAAAAAAAAATCAACAAGTGGAATGATAGCCATTTAAACTGGAGATCCAAGTCAGTGTGTTCGCTGATTGAGAAAGACTTGGAAAATTAGAATGAGGTGATAAGAGAAATGAAGTAAGAAACAAGTATCTATGGTTGAAACTAAACTTGACAACAGTGGGTGTGTATCTGTAATACAGATTTCCTTCATTACATGCTATCTAGCTAATCCTTATAAACAAACCTGAGAATTCTAATTCTCCTTGGAATCTTTTAGGTAGTATTCAATCCATTCAGACTCCAATTAATATGAGTCAGTCCTAACAAGTCAACACAACTACTTCCACCCTACTTCCTTTTCTTCAAGGTTGATGTCATTAGTCTGCCTGTAAACCTAAAAGCAGGTCACAGTAGTTAAGAGTACAGAATATGAAAGAAACAAACCTAAGTTCCATGCTTTTCTTTGCCACCTAACTATTAACCTCAATCAAGTTAGTTTTTGGATCTTCTATTTTCTCATCTGCAAAGTGGAAATAATTGTAGAAATTACCTGTCAGGGTCGTTGTGAGGTAATTCTAATTAAGGTGCTTAGTATGTCTTGTGGATTATCCTATGTGCTGCATACACAGAATAAGCTTCCACTGTTGCGGAGACTGAGTCAGTGGAATTTCCACTTTGTATGATTTCAGTACTTCACCAAAACTCCTCAACTGCATGCTGCTGTCTGTGATTCCTAGACCAAGGGCAAAGTGTTTCATGTTATTATTAGAGTTCAAGCAGTCCATGGGAAGAGGAGATGCATTTATTCAAATTCACACTAAGTTGTCAATTAGATTGTTTCTAAGTTTGGCATCTGATGGGGGCAGAGAGAGGATGGTTTCCAGGCTATTGAGCATTAAGAGTGCCAGAGGAGAGAATGCCCAGAAAGAGCTGCCAAGGGATAACATGAGTTTGTCTGGAACTAACAATGTTCAAGGGAACATGGAGTAATTGTTAATAGGTTCACTCACTGTGAGATGTCTGTGTGCTGAAAAACTCTCTTGACTATCAAATCATTTTTCTGGGTCAGCTCAGACTCTGCTTTGAGAAATTACAGGGTGACCAGCAAAGATTTTGAAGAGAGGTCTGTGTGCACACATTCTTGATCCCTTGTATGAGGTAAGCAAACTTCTAGTTCTTTTTTGATGACCTGGACTTTGGCTTCCCTATGTCAGAAACTGCACATCCAACCCTAGGGTCCCTATCATGTTCTGCTGCTCTCCCCCTCTTGCCTCACTTCTCTTCAGTGGCAGACATCATTTTTATTCTTTTTTTTTGTCCACCCTTTGCTCACCTCATGCCCAGACTTTCATTAAAAAATAAATGAGGAGATGCATTTTTCATTTCTAAGTTTCTTTTAAAAAGCACCCTGTAAAGATTCCCTTCTATTCCCTTTTTTCTAGTAATGGACTGAAAAATGCCCAGCTTCTACCTGAGAGGTCGTATCTCCTTGCCATATGAATGAGCTCACAGCAGGTCCCCAGGGACAGTGTTATCTGGGTGATAATGGGAATTTATGTGCCTTTGGATTTCTGTGTCTTTTTGTAGCTGAATGAATTTGCTAATCATAGAAAAGGTCAACCAAAACCCCTAAAAATCATCTCCATATAAATTCCACTCACATACAGTTGATGAGTGAAAAATACATTTTCAAAAAAAATCCTGTCTTTCTTTAAGCTGTTTGTGGCATAGCATTTTGGTTTGTAAGTGACCTTATAACATATTTGTGTCTGTCAATAAGTAAATGGAAAGGTGGGGTAAAGGGGCGACATGCCACACACAGAACTGTGTGGAAATAGGAATATATTTCGTGTACACACACACACACACACACACACACACACACACCTTATAGGGACAGGCACTGCATTTTTGGAAAAAGGTAGATTCATTGTAAAAACAAACCATCTTTCATAGGTTGAACATAGCATTCCATGATTAATATAACTGGAAGTGCATGATTTTTGCCTTCCAAAAATCCAAATTCCTGTGCCGTATATAAAATTCTGAAGCTGTTATAGACCCTGAAATAACTTAATGCCATTTGGCCTAAGGAGAATTGCAATGTGTAGTTTTCACCCTGTTATTTGTTCAGCATAGATCTTTGCATAAGTCATTAGTCTCTCAAAATCTCAAGCCATGTATTTATAGATGGAATGATGAATAATTCGTCTAGGGTTGATAACAAAAGTGATATTTGCATGCCTATTATACATTTTCTTAATATTCTTGTGGAACAGATATCTAATTGTATGTACTTGGTTTTCCTATGCTCACCTGCTCTTTGGTCTGTTGACCTGAGAGCTTTCCTCGTAGCATGATCAAGCTTAGCAGCAAGAACACTGCCCTTTGGGTCTTTGGGTTCTTACCACATTTCACAAATAACTGAGTGACATAAGCAAACTATTTTCGCTGGCCAATTTTATATTTTTTTTTACAGAATGGGGTTACTGATAGCACCTACCCTGTAGGAGTGAGTGTAAGGATTATGTGAGATAATGTGAGTGAAATGCTTAGTGTAGCACCCATTCAATAGTAGATGCTCAAATAATGTGGTGGAAAATGATGCTGATGACCCATTCTCCTTGGTTTCTCCTCCTGCTGCCTCACTTATCTGCTACTCTTTCTCAGTTTACAGCCTTCGACAAAATTTAAGTTCTGTGAGTCTTGTCTTAACTTGTTCTGATCTCTCCTTTATCTGGCACTCTTAAAAACAACAATAACAACAATAACAAAAACCCTATGTGCTCACATAATATATCACATTGATTTGTTCTTATGTCTTTTTAAAAAAAAAGTGTAAAATTGAAGAGTTATAATTGTTAAAGCCCTGCAACTTCTCATCTTCTTTTGTTCTGATTTTGGGTTTGGGCCCCAATATTTTCAGATTCCTGAGCACATAGCCACTTGCCAATGTGTCTGTAACGAGTGCCAAGCTTGTGTTAACAAATGGTATGGTGTGCTTGCTTTGAGCAGTAATGACTCTTTCATCTTCACTTCCTCCCTTTGGCATTACTTCCTTGAAACTGCTCAATGGCAGTGTCATGAAGCATGACTTGACAATAAAATGGAAATATTAGGACACATGTTTCTATAAAATATGCTTAAAACTTTTTTTTTTTATTAAGGGAGGAGCTTTTAACTTTAGCGTTAGGGAGCAAGTAAGCCCTGAGCCTATGGAACTGTATCATAAAAAATAGTTAAATAATTTAAAAAATGTATGTTTATTTGAAAGGCAGAGTCACAGAGGTGGTTGTTGATAGAGTGCTTCCGTCTGCTGGCTCACTTTCCAGATGACTACAGTGGCAAGGGCTAGGCTAGGCCATAATGCATGAGCTAGGAGCTTCCTCTGAGTCTTCCATGTGGGTGCAGAGGCCCAATGACTTCTTGGGTCATCTTCCACTGCTTTCCCAGACACATTAGCAGGAAGCTGGATCATAAGGGTTGCTGGGAAGCATAGCTGAGAATTGAGCCAGTGTCCATATGTGATGTCACCGTAGGCAGCAGCCTAATCCATTATGCTACAATGTTGGTCCGCATGTAACTCTTGAGTGTACAATGGTTTTTGGTGTTCTCTTCCCTTTCCTGGTTGATCATTGTCTCCATTTCACTTAAACAGTTTAAGAAGACTCCCCCTCCTTAGCTACATGTCACACATCTCAAAGGCCGTCTGTGTTGTTTTTTCCCCCTTATGTCTGTTTATTTGTGAGAGAGAGAAAGAGAGGAGATTGAGAGATTTTATTTGATTTGCTTCTCAAATGTCTGCAACAACTGAGGCTGGTCCAGGCAGAAGCGGGGATCTTGGAACCCCATCTGGATCCTGCATGTGAGCATCAGGGATTCGAGTACTTGAACCATCACTTGCTGCTTTCCAGGATGCGCATTAGCTAGAAGCTACATCAAAAGTAGCATAGTGGGCATGTAAACTAGGCCTCTGGTATGAGATGCTGGTATCCCAAGTGGTGATTTAACCCACTGTGACATAATGCCAACCTCCGTGCATTTGTTGTTGAATTCTAACACTGTATGCAAGATTGTGTGTCCCTTTCCCTTCTTCTATGTTGCCAGTTTTAAACTTTTAACTGTACTGTAGACTCTCCCTCCCTTTGCCTTCACTTTCTTCATCTGCCTCCCCCCATCATTATTTTGGCCTCACTCCAATCCTGTCTCTTTTCAGCTCAGCCCATTCTTCCCTCTTTCCTTCTAGGGAGAATTTCTTATACATAATTATATTCTTATAAGGAATAGAAGTATTTTCAATGCTGTTGAATGAAATAATTTTGGTGCTTTATAGTCTTCCCTCATTAAAGTTTCTTATGGCTCCTTTTATTTCATATTTTGCCTTCTTTACTATTCCCTCTACCCTCAGCTTATATCGTGCTACTGTAAATAGAGAAGGTTCTCCATGAACAAATGTTGATCAATTCATTTCTCTGAGCACTACTAGACAGCAGATGCTATCCATTAATGTTTGATACCCAGGGCAATTCTCATCCACCTCATTTTACCGATGCTGGAGGTGGAATGATTTACTCTGAGACAGGGCATGGCTCAGAAAAGAGTTTGTGTTTTCTGGATACCTTATGTGGCTCCAGGGCAATGTTCTGTTTTTCCATTTGAACTCTAAAAGGCTACTGGAAGTTTTTATTTCTGTTGTGAAGGAGCTACCTCCTCCCATTTGGAAAAGATATTGTTTAGGCAAACTGCAGCAGAATATAGCAGTGAAGACAGAAAAATCAGGAGTCATAGCATTACCATGAGATGAAAGGAAGTAACTGGTGTGCCTAACTAACCCTAGGGGCATGTTTGATAGCACCAGGTGTGTCTGCAGCAGTGACATCTGTACAGATACTGGTCTGTCACTTAGTTTCTTACATTTTACTCTTTGAGGCAGCCTGCTGTGTTATCTTTGTCAATGGCAATTTCGTTGACCACAACAATCCAATTGAATCACAGCTTGAGTGTTCCCAAAGTTTCCTTCTGTCTCACCTTATTGATGTATTTCTCATGTTTGTGTTCAAAACTTTATCTTTCAAAAAATACCCAATGAAATTCAGATCCTTAGCTCCCCACACCCCTATCATTTCCTCTAATCTTAGCTGTTTTGGATTGGTGATTTTCATTAAAATAAGTATCAAAAGCTTTTTTCAGCTAGTTCTGTTCTTAATATATTGGACTGCAAAATTGGTTGAGCCTCAGTTGTTCTAGATTGGCTTAGTTGTGATAATGTATGTACAGGCATTTTGGGGGATGGTCATTTCTCAATGATATGAAAACAATTTAGAAGACACTGTGATTTACTTTTCAATGGTTATTTTCGGGGTTTTCTATTTTATTTTATTTGTATTGCTTTGTTGTTAGCTAAAAGGGGAGAAAAGCTCTGATGCATGCATATAAATTCAAGTCCTGGTTCTGCCATTAACTTCATGTGCAAACTAAGCAGCCTGCTTTTCTCTTTTTGGCTCTGGTGTTCAAATCTGTGAATCAATTTTGGTGGAATGATTTATGTGGGGTCATTATTGCTAATATTCATGCCTGCTGTTCATTTAGTATGAAAAGATTATTGAGTAACTGTTAGGCATTTTGGCTGAATTTTTCTCTGTATTTTTAAAGGCCAAGGCAGGGTGGGAAATCTGTCTCTTAGTCATGGAGCTTCGGATTGTAAAAGCCTTTCATCATGGCAAGAGAAATGAGGATGATAAATGGATGAAGTTAGTGTGTGTTAAACCTACAGAGTTTTTCCCTCCTCTTTGGCTTTTGTTTGCATATGTTTAACTTAACTCTGCTTTCAGATGTGTGTATTTTTGTAGAAATGGTCCTCTTTTCCTTTTACACCCAATTGATGTTCTCATCCTCCGTCTCCCTTACTGAATCATCCATTTTTGAATAGTTTGCAATTTTCAACTTAATTAGGTCTTTCCCTAAGTGAAGAACACAGCTGTTCCCCCTCTGATATCTTGGCAGCTGCCTCTGTCTTTCGCAAAAATGGAATGATGAGCTCTTTCCTTTCATTTCTTAGCTGGTCATTAATTCAGGACTACTAGTCCATTTCCTGTGTGATAGAACTACCAAGTCCCATGACCAGGGTTCCAATTTGCTACTGGGGTCCTCTAGTCATTTTGGGCCTTAATTCACATGTTGTGAGAAAGGATTTATCAATAGAGTTCCATTTGCATCATTATCTCTAGTGGGTCATTGTCCAGCCTTTTGAGTAGTTAGTCTCTGAAATTCTAGCTATGTATCTCTGATATGGTTGTGATAAAGGAACAGAGGATAAGAAGACCTTAAATGTATTTTCTCCCTGAATTACATGGCCCTCAATTGACACAGATTTTCCAATTTAATTTCTAGAAAGCTACTTTGCCTGTTCATCTTCATCTTTAGTCTTGGGTACGTGCATTTAAGAAAGTGCTAGCTGTTTTTCCTCTAAGGCGCTTTGACTTTATCTGTCCCTCTGCCCATTAGTTCTGTAATTCTGCTTCCACTGCTAATTGTTGGGATTTCCTCTTACTATACCTTTCACTTTGGTTTAAAATGCTCAATCAGCATCCCCACTCCACTCCAGCTCTGCTGTCGCATTAATCTCTCTGTTGATAAGACAAAGGTTTCTGCACCATCAGGTTAGTATTACCTTTCCAGATGCGTGTGGTGCAGTCTAGCTTTGCTTCCCTGCCCCAAGTGTCTCATTCAGTTTAATTCTGCGTACTTAGTATATTAGGCATGTTGTCAATATTCCCATTCTGAGGTCCATTTTTAAAACTTTGAATGCATTCTCTCTCTCTGTGGTTTTCTATTTCTTAAAAGGTGAGATCTACTGCAAAGAGTCAGAATGAGCTTTGCGGCTAGGAGAGAAGGAAAGCACACAGGGAAGAATATTTCTTTTTTAGAAGGTGCACACAAGGGCCAAGCCTTGCTGCAATTGTGCATGCAATGCCACTGAGTCTATCTTCCCCTGCGTTTGGGAGCAAGAGCATTCAGTACTCTCCCTATGGCCCTTACACTCGTGTTTCCACATGAAAGTTTGCCTGTCCCGTGTTCTAGTTATCCAAGATCCTAATTATTCCAAAGGACTTGTTAAACTAACTGCTCTCCTGTTCCAAATAACATTTTCATCTTAATGTAATGATGAATTAAGTATAGAATAACTAATAGTGACTTTGTGTCACCAGTGCAGACACACCCTTATGGGATTTATCTTTAAGATGAGGTCTTTCGCATCACCTCTTCTTTTATTACTAGGAGCTGGCTAGATGATCTAAGGATAAGGCCTGACTTTCATACATTCTAGAAAATTAGAGCTGATTGATGGATAACATTATCTAAAATATATTGAATACTTTTTTTTGCCAGAATCTCTTTAATTTGGTTTGTGTACATTTCCTCTTTTAATCATCCCAACAATCCCGCGAGATCAATACTGTTTGTTTTATCTTAGCAGATGGTGGGGGGGGAAGCCAAAAACCACAAGACACAGAGACGAAGTAGCTTCCACCGGATATAGGACAGCACTATTGCATCTTAGAGCAGGGACTCTAAGGCAGTCTCCCTCCTGAGTCCCCAGTCTTCCACCCCTGGCTGCAGCATTTCTGAAGGAGATGTGGTCCCTTTTCATATGTACATCTCACTGAGAGGCATTGCCTTCAGATGTGCTACAAGCTGGTAAATGGCTCCAGGAGAAATGGCTTAGGCCTCTTCCTGGAGTGGAGCTTGCCTTTTGGTCCAGTGCTACAGCAGCCATGCTCGCCTTTACTTTGCTGCACACTCGAGTTGGCACAGTGCAAACGTTTCCTCACCAGTCCCCAGGACTTTAGGTCCTGAATAGCGGTTGCCGACTGCCTAGAAACAAGCCTACATTCTGTCTTTCCCCCAATTTCCAAGCCACTGAGGCTCCAGGAGGACTGTCTTTCGTGTTGCCAAGCAGGAATACGAATGACTCAGGCTGGGGGTTCCATGAAGGGAGTATAGACTTACTTGTAAGAGTCACTGTGGCTAGAAACTTTGCCTCAGACCATGCCTGTCTCTTCACTGTAAGTAGTTTTTTTTTTTTAAATATAGTGATACACTACATTATTTTCTTGAGTGGATGTTTGTATTTGCCATTCTAACTGATTTTCCTTGTGGACCTAGCTTTTATTGGCTGCTGCTTCCTTACTAGCAGATAGAAAGCTTCACACCTGTGAACTGCCGCAATCATGGTGATGGACATTTGTTCAGAAGAAGAACCTTTGCTCTTCCCCAGTAGCTGTTACCCCGACACTGGGAATTCAATACATCCATTTATTCTCCTTTCAGTAAATAGAATTAAATTCAGAAGAAAACAAGGAACAGTCTTACTCAGTCAGCTTTGCATGATTTTCAAGGTCTGCACAGTTGCAGCTGTGTAAACATGATTGCAGAAGTTAGGTATTGTCTAGTGGGGGAGGATTGCGATTTGGGAGAGGCACGCCAGGGCTGGGCTGTAACCACACATTCTTCAACCCACTTCAGTCCACACCCTGCGGGGTCGGCTTGCTCAGCTCCTGGAATCACAAGTGAAAATGGGGCAGCTGGACTGAATTATACCATTTTATTGCTTTTTATCTGTAGGGGAGGAGAACAGGAAAGCGTTAGGAAACTCTAGCATCATATTCTCAAAGACATTGCACTTATGGCATTAGCAAGCGAAAAAAAGGGAAGATATTGGTCAAAATAAGAAAACCTAAGATATTAAATATGACAACAAAAAATCTAATAAAATATCTACTGCAACTGTAACTGCATTTATTTTCTATTTGGTTCTGTGGTCACTGGAAGCAAAGGGCAGAAAAGTACTACGATGATTGGAAATGACTGATTTGTTCTGCCTGGTATCTGGACTCGGTGTTCTTGAGGTTTGTTTAAATAACAAGTAGCTAAATAATGCTAAAGACTTCCAATAAATGGTAACTGTTATTATAAAAGGAAATATGATTTCTCCGTTACGTATGTAAATATTACAGATCATCCATTTTCTTTGTCCCTATCCCAGCCATGATTATTGACAAAGTTGGTTCTGCTCCATCCAAAAATGTCTGGGACCTACTAATTGTTCTGTCATTTTAAAAAAGGAAATGGGCCTGTATTTTCTTGAGCTCCAAAAGGATGGTATTTCTGAAAAGATGGCTGGTTTTGTACAGTGCTTTGGATATTCCAGGTTATTCTTGAGGGCAAAGTGTTAATAGTTAACACAAAGTTAGTTGATTTCCCACTGGATATGAATGTGACAGCTTTGTTCTGATTAAGGAAGAAAACAAAATATTACCCTTTGAATGCACTGGGCTCTTATTGCATTTAGGATTAACCCAGTGAATGGTATTCATTCCTGTTACAACTGGCTTTTGAAAAGCGATCTTCCCCAGAAACTTGGTTAAAAGCAGTGCCTCTGAAATGAAATATTCTTTTATAGGGTGGCAATTTCTGATTTGAAAATAAAATGTAGGTTGATAGAACACTGAATTTTGAATTATATGGAGGGTGTTCAAGAATAAAAAAAAGTAACATGTGTTTGGGGGGGTGAGTCAACAAGTTATCATAGATGAAATAGTGGTATCAGAGGTAAAGTTCACTGGAGAGTTCCAGGCTATGTTGAATATACATGCATTTCTTTGTTCAATAGATGTGAGATCAAGAAGAGGCAGACATATACTTCTAGAATACTCGTAGGAATGTGGGAGTACTTCTGTCTTACATTATATTTACCAGTAAGGGAAAATCCTGTGAATACTTCTATATGATGACCCCAGAACTTGAGCCTAGAGTTACTACTTTGCTGAATGTTGTAATTGGGGTATGTGCAATGCATCCCATAACACTTAGTTTGTGGATGCTTGTTTGAATCATTAGGTATGAACATTAAAGGTACCATAATAGCACTGGGATTCTTGCAGCTGAAAAGGGAACAACACATTTGGCATATGCTTCATCCACAATCACTTACAGTTAAGATATTGATTGTTGATTAGGATCTGTAAATTACTGGGCTTCTGCCTTGGGACTTCTAAGCATATTTGAGGGGTGAAACAGAGAGGGAGGCTGTAGATTTTGGCAAGCTGTGATTCCCACTAGTTAAGCTGACTATATCTGACATTAGAGATTCCAATACATTGAGATGAACCTTACTTCTCCAGGCTTTGGCTGATGGCCCAATGATTTTGACGTGAAGGGCAGGAGAGGACCAGTGATACATTAGGCTGTGAGTTTCAAATGAGCAAATAGTTGAGTGCTTTATTAAATGCTCTTTTTTTTTGTGGTGGTTGTGGTGGTGGCAGGGGAATAGTCACTAAATTCATGGCAGCTTTTCAGAATTTGAGGGAATTGGAGCATTCGCCATTTTACTGTGCATGTTACCTATTCCTTCTTATAATGAGGAAATGTGAGCTGTACTATGGGGTGTCAAGATTATGTAGTTGTGTGGTTCATATTCTTGTTCTTATAAGGCGGTTCTGGTAACACATGATGCTAAGGAAATTCGGGGCGCAGCTGTTTCTAATAACAGGCGGGGCTTCCATGGAACTGTCAGGCTTACTCTGAAGGTTATTTGATGGGAAGGACTAAATGCCTCCAGAGAACAGGCCTTTTCCATGTCTGTGGGTTTTCTGGCAGAGCCTTGGTTGCTGCTTTTGTCTCTGATTACTTTCCCCATAGCTTTCTTGGAGGTGTGAATTTCTAAGCAGAAAGATTTGCCAGGGTGAAGAAAGGCTACAAAGCTGAGCAATGAGGTCTATTCAGAATGGTAAGATGAGAAGATATTGTGGTTGTGGTGGAGATAAGCTGGGCACTATCGGAGACAAGAGAGAGGGGATGAGAGGAGGAATAGTAATACATTCATGAAAGCACTTATTATTTATAGGCTAGAATAAAAGATTCACTGAATGGGAAACCTTCCTTTATGCAATGTTTGTGAATACATTAAAATTTTGTAAAAGCAATTCCATCTTAAATAAAGTGAGGGAGCTGACAACCTGCAGTTTGCATTGGATTCTGTCTGGGGCACAATCAATCTACTATTTCTTTGTCCTGGACAATGTGTGGGGTGCGGTGAGTAGAGAGTAAATAAAACAGATGGAAGATTTCCTCTCAGGAGAGCTCAAGAGCATCCTTAAAAATGAGATGCAAGTGTCTTATTTCCCACACAACCTTTTTTACAGAGCTGTCTTGAAAATTTTCTGGCTTTCTTGCAGGCCTCACATAATTTCTGAAGCATTTGGACAGTGATTAGTTTTATTTATAAAAATGAAGTTTTGCTGAAAAAAATATCTTGATGTTCGCTGTCTAGTTGGGTGGTGCAGAAGGAGCTCTTGTTTCAATCTTGATTCCCTGTGTAAACACACATGACCAGAAGGGAAGGCTGTTATTAATGTTAATGTAGACCAGAAAAAAAGACTATTATTTTCAGTCTGTTGAACAGTGTAAAAATGCTTCTTAAGCACTGTGTTCAGATGTTTCTTTTTATTAGCCATCACACAAGGAATTAGACTCATCTCAAACAGTTCATTTCCCCACTCTTGTCTCTCTAAAATTATTACTCTTGAGCGGCTCCTTTGTTAAAATATTGCTGACCAGTTCTATTGGAGTGGACTACAGGGGTTAAAAATATAAACATTTTTTGTTTGCACAAACTTTACAAGAAGGGGGACAAAGATTCTCTAGGAAAATAAAACCATTTGTCAGTATCTTTGTTTGATAGTGTCCTATAGGCACCATATGTAGTAAGTTCTGTCAGCATTATAATTTTGCATTTTGTAATTGTGTTTGTGCATGTGTGTGCAAGGGGGTTTTGGGGGTTGTGCATATATGATTGTGATTAACAAAATAGAGCTCATTGAACACCAGCAAGAGATATTAAAATATAATTCTGCTTCTTCCACTCTCTCCTACTTTCTAGTCCCCCCGCCCCGCGTTCCCCTGACACATACACCCGACCATCAAACAATCCAGGACCATTAGGAGAGATCAAGGAGTTGTGCCATGTTTTAAAAATGAGCAGATGACAATCCTCAGCTCTTCAACTAGGCATTGTGTGTATTTTGCCGAAGCTGATTATTTTATCTGCAGTTTTAATAACAAGCCAGATTATTTGCTGTTCACTAACTGACAGGCGCAAATAAAAAAGATTGCGAAGTGGAATTAAGGGGATAAGAAAGCTCCAGGGCCAAAGAAGGCTTTTTCTGTAATTAATAATTTCAGCTTGCTCTTATAATATTTTTATTGTAAAGCCCAACATTTTATATTAAGCAAGTTTGCACACACTCTCCTGTAACTGCCAAGTTGGAATCTCAGAGAATGGAAATCATACAGGCTTGAATGAAGCTTGAATTTCTCTATTCCCAGGGCGGTCTTGTTTTCTATACACAGAGCTGGACTCCTCAGGGCTTCTCTTGCCACAGCATGAGCTTCCTTCATTAGCCACAGATTTCACAATCTAGTTCTAAAACATTGGGATTGTAATCAACGAGGGATAAGTGCAATAAACTTGAAGTTCAGGGGAGGAAATGTTTCGGAAAACTGGATTATTTCAAGGGTATAAACACACATCTATACATAGAGTATTTAAAATATACCAACTTGGCTAGCTTTTAATTTTTTCCAGTGTTTTAATTTATGAATAGAAATGAGTAATGAAGAAGGCTGATGATGGTAGTGGATATCATCGAGAAAGAGAAAAAGAGAATATGAGTGTATTTGTGTGTGTGTGTGTGTATTGATACTTTGTGGACATCATCTGGGTTTATTGTGCATTGATTCCTACATAGATTTTTCTAGATCTATATCTATGTGTCTTCATCCATCTCGACCAGAGAGTATTTTGCTACTACTCTATGTATAGTTTTGAGTGAAATCAGAATAAAGCACTCACAGTCATAGCTTACATAGATGCTAAGATTTCCCTGATGCTTTAGATGAAACAACTGTTCTCCCTTTTAAAAAAGAGTTGGGCAAGCTGGAGGCGAGGGGGCACACTGCAGCTTCCATGTGCTAACACACAAAAGATTTTTATTCCTGATGTGAGAACTAAGACAAGAATAGGGTGCCTTTGCATCATCAGATTTCTTCATGGATTAATTGGCCTGTATTCTGACTTTGTGTGTTGCTTCTTAGGGGATAGCCTAAAACATACAACTTGCTTTCTCTTATTGATATGATGAAGTGGACAACTGTAAAAAAGAATAACTCAAATAAATTTTAAGGAAAAGAGCAAAAAAAAAAAAAACAAACCCAAACCTGAGCATTTTCCATGAAAGATAGATGATGACACATAAACATAGAAGGTGATGTTTGATCCCTTCAAGTTTGGTATTCATTATTCATAGTTATTATTCATAAATTCTGGCACAAATGTTAGGTCTGCACCCTGGTGACACATTTGCATTTTATTTTAAGTTTGATTTCTACCTGGTTTTGCAAACAAGGATTAAATAGTTTGGGTTGTATCTTTCTCTCCCTCTGTTGCTATGGTTTATCTTTCTCCTATATTAGCTTTTTTCCTTTTCAAAATTGTTTATCCACATCATCCATTGTGTGCCTCCACCCAAAATTCATAGTCTCACTCTCTGCCTCTCTCTTTCTCTCTCTGTTTTAGGAAAAAAAGTTTCTAACATGGAAAAGAGATATTTGAACAGATTCGCCTAAGGCAATCAATTTACTTTTAATTTGTCTGGAACTAAGCTTTTCTTTGTTGCAATGAGGGAGGACTGAAAGTGCTGTAAAATTTATTAGCTTCCAGGAAGATATTTGAATTGAATTTTTAAAAATGATTATGCTGTTTGCTGTACCCAGAAGCAGTGTCATCACAGCCACAGTAGTCCAGATGATTGCTGAAGTTACACTGAAACATCAAGCTAATTGTAGGTACTTATGCAAGGCTACTATTGGTAGCAAATAGTCTATCCTAGGTAGCTAATAGGTATTAATCCCCTAACACTCATATTTGGTTCGTGGCTATTTCTAGTGATGACTGACCCAGCTGATTAGCCACAAACATTATTGTTTTGAATCATTGCAATAGATAGTGAATGCTTTACTGAACATTTTGGTTTTCATGTGTGGAAAAAGTGATTGGAGAGTTACTAATGCTGTTTCTTTAACTTCCCCACCCAGTCCCATGAACATTTTGGCAGGAAGAAGTTTCAGAGATCTACAAATTACAATGGAAACATTGTTTACTGACTCATGCACAGCACTGCTTGTTCTGAAAGGAAGGAAGGAAAGAAGGGAGGGAGGGAGGGAGGAAGGGAGGGAGAAACAAAGGAAGGAAGGAAGGAAGGAAGGAAGGAAGGAAGGAAGGAAGGAAGGAAGGAAGGAAGGAAGGAAAGAAAGAAAAAAAACTGAAAGTCCTGGGACTTGACTGAAGAAAGTTAAGGGGAACACCAGCTGCCAGGTGATGTTTTTTTAACTGCACTGGCATTAAATTTTCATTTTTAAAAGGGGAGGCTTGTTGCTTTGGCCAACATACCTTTTCTGCACTTTCCTTATTTGTACCATCAGACACTGAGTAGTCCTCTACCTTTGTAAAAATGGCTTTCTCACAGCTTGTGATGTGCTACAAATTTCCTTATTTTTCAAGGAAGGATGAAGCCTAGTTGGAAGTAGCTTTAGGTTCAGAGCTGCTTGTAAGTGTGATCTAAGGACTCCGTCTTCCAGCAGTGTAGCTATCTGTAGAATGTGTGAGATGCTCTCACTATTTTCAATCTACATAAAGTCAAATAATTGACTTGAACTCTTCAGAGAAGTGACTAGGTGTTATAGATGCCCTTTATGGGCTAAGGAATTTCATTCTGAGTATCACAGAGTGCAAGTTTTCAAAACCGTACCTATCTTATTCAGAGTTGCAGTATCCCCAGTTTTTCTCCTTGTGGGGGCGAGTTCATTGACCTTCTCTGCCACTTCCTGTTTTCCTTATAAACACACTTTTTCAAATGTCTCCTAAACACCTAGATGAAGTCCAGCACTTTGACAGATCATTTTTTTCCAAAATAGAAGTCAAAATACAAAGATTTCAGTCTAGTCAATCTCTGCTTATCTCAGTCACTGTCAGCACCTCTTATTTCTTAGTCTCATTTTTTCAGGCAGCCTTCTACTTCATTTCCTTGCTCCCCATGCATCAGCACAAACGATTTACACTTACACATCTTGAAATCTCTTCTTTATGGATTGAATTGAGTTGAGCCCTAGTACAAAAATGAAAACTCCAGGAACTATTGTGATTGTCCAAATTGCAACTTAGATTGTATGACTGCACATGCCACACTATCATCTATCATAAATATTAAATTCTCAAGCACTTATACTTCAGTATGTCTTAACTTTGTCTCTTCGACCAGCTCAGCACTAAAGATTCCATTGAAGATAATTCGATTGCTTTGAATTCTGAAAGGGGCATCTTTTAAATCTATTTTCTTGTTATACTGAGAGTAAGTGAGATGCAGGTGCACAGACTGTGAATGAGAAGAGAGGTCTATGTGCCATTTGGCATCTCAGAAGCTTAATATTGAGTGGCACTTGCTAACTAACACTGATCTTTCAAATGGCTTAGTGCAAGGTTGGGGTTCATCAGTCTTTTCAGTCACCCTCATTCTCTCTGGCTGGAACTAAACTTTACAGAATTCTGTTGTTTGTTCTATCATCTTGAAAATATCACACTGTGCTAATCAGAGTTGGTCTTTTCCTCTGCATGTCTTCTCTCTTTTGGCAGCATCCTTTTGCCGACCTCTGGAACTTTGAGCTTATATCACATCCTTACCATTGGCATTCTGTGCTATGAGGCATCTATACCTCCAAATCATTATAGTCTTTCTTATCCCATCAAAAATATCCTATCCTTGTCCCCTTTACCATGGGTGTGCTATATAGCTGAAGAAAACCTGATGGTCTCAATTGTATCAGGCATTTATTATTGGCTATAATGAAAAAAAAGAGAACTTTTCTTAACTTTTCTTCATTGTCATAAGGGACAGCATTTTTGGGAATTTGTCAAACAGTTATTTCACATACCAGTTATAATTCTGATATGTTACCCTTGTTTCCACTGTTTGTTGGTCATTTATGCTGTAGGAAGGTTACTTTAAGCAGGAAGCTAGGAGATAGGAGAACAAAAAAGTCAATGTTAGAGAGGAACCAAACTGAACGGATATGCTAAAAGAAGTTAAGATGAGATTGAGGAAGAGACAAATAGTTCTTTGTAATGTAATTTGTGATGTGTCTCTCATTACATTAGAACAGCTTGATGTCACTGGTTCACAAATCTCTAAAAATGTATCAATCTGGGCCCGGTGTGATAAGTTAGAGGCTTAAGTCCTTGCGTTGCATGCACTGGATCCTGTATAGGCCCCGGTTCTAATCCCGGCAGCTCCACTTCCCATTCAGCTCCTTGCCTGTGGCCTGGGAAAGCAGTTGAGGAGGGCCCAAAGCTTTGGGACACTGCACCCGCGTGGGAGACCTGGAAGAGGTTCCAGGTTCCCGGCTTCGGATCGGCGCGCACCAGCCGTTGCGGCTCACTTGGGGAGTGACTCATCGAACGGAAGCTCTTCCTCTCTGTCTCTCCTCCTCTCTGTGTATTTGACTTTCCAATAAAAAGTAAAAATAAATCTTGTAAAAAAATGTCAGGCTTCACTGGTGTTCCCTTTCACATTGCACAGATCTACCTCCATCTTCCTTTATTAGTATTTGACTTTGGGAAGCAAGTGTAGATTCCCTCCAGCATTATAGCCTCAGAGGGATCCAGGAAGTTATCATTAAACCTTTATTTAATTTTTGCTAGTTACCCAACAGATACTTTCGGGATGGTACTAAAACACCCTAGAAAGAAGCATAGTTCTTAGAGTGTCAGTCAGATCAAAACCAAGATGGAATGTGTAAAACTTAGATGGTGATTCCTGCTCTTTTCTTTCTGTCATTCTTTTTTTTTAGACTTATTTTATTTATTTTATTGGAAAGGCAGAGACACAGAAGGAAAGATCTTCCATCCTCTGGTTCATTCCCCAAGTGGCCTCAATGGCCAGAGCTATGTCAATCCAAAGCTGGAAGCTAGAAGCTTTTTCCAGGTCTCCCACACAGGTGCAGGGTCCCAAAGCTTTGGGCTGTCCTCAACTGTTTTCCCAGGTCACAAGCTGGGAGTGGAACATCCAGGACATGAACTGGTGCCCAGATGCGATCCTAGTGGATGCAAGGCAAGGATTTAGCCACTAGGCTATTGCTCTGGGCTCTCTTTCTGTCGTTCTTTAGAGCCACCTTTCCTCCCTTCCTTTTCCATTGAGCTCTTTGCTACTCGTCTTGTGAAACTATACAAACAGAATGTATTTTCTTTCTCCTGATTGCAGGCCTTAAAATGCTCTTAAGAGGTCTCTTTTGGATAATTCTTTCCTTTGGTAATTCCCTAGCATATTAGACTAAAGCATTAGTTTTGTCGCGTGTATTTTAATTAGTTTTTTTTTTTTTTCTGGAAAAAGGCAGCATCTGCTGTAGATCTCAAAGACTCAGCATAGGTCACAATTTTGGCTTTTATTTTATAGGAATTAAATTTATTTGATGTCATGAAACAAAGCTCAATATTTGAATAACACATTCAGTTCACAGACTCTTCTTACTGTGCTAATTTGTCCGAATATGGGCCTTGTTAAATAGTGTTAGCATAGAAAACTCCCAAGTACACGGCAACTATATTTCCAACTGGACATCAAAGCATACTGGATCTTTTTAATATTTGTATCTAGTGTGCAGGAAACCACTCAGAGGCTAAGATGATATGACTTTAGTTTTTTCTCAAATTCTGCATTTTCTTTATTGCCTGTGATAAAGCTACTTAATTTACTCTGTAGGTTTGTGTATTGTTTCTACTGGAAAGTGTAAGCATTTCCACTTTTAGGAGTTGTGTTAGAGATACAGTATTTGGAATGTCAACCAAGATTCTTTATTCTTTCTGTTCCTTTCTCATTCAATTAAACTAAACTGTTATTGACTGCCTGGCCCATGCTGGCTTTGCTTGGTATTATTTTTTTAGGATTGTTTATTTATTCATAAGGGTTACAAAGAGAGAAGAAGAGACAAAGACGTTCTGCTGACTCACTCCCAAGATGGCCACAGTGGCTAGAGCTGGGCCAGATTGAAGCCAAGAGCCAGGGGCTTCTTCTAAGATGTTTCCCATATGGGTATTTGGGCCAAAAGAATTTGAACCATCTTCTAGTGTTTTTCTCAGGTGAATTAGCAAGGAGCTGGATTGGAAGTGGAGGACCTGGGACTTGAACTGGCACCCATGAGATGCTAGTGTCAGAGACAATAGTTTAACCCACTATGCTACAATGCTTGCCCCTTGATTTTGCTACTTTGTTGGGAAAGTGATGAAACAAGATAGATACAGCCTCTTATTTAAAGCTTGAAAGCCATTAAACAAATAATTGCAAATGTGGTGGTTGCTATAAAAAGGAGTGGCAATGAGACCTATGTTAGTCTAAGGGATCAGAGAAATGAAGTGAAGTATAAGTTGAGGCTTCAGGGATAATGATGTATCAGCCATGAGCTCTGTTCATCTGATGGTAAAACAGACCATCCATTTCTGTCCCCCAACTCCCCTAAAACTAAATCAATGGCCTAAACAAGAGGGAGGTTCATTTTCCTTCTTATATACACGAAGTTCAGATCTGATAAGAAGGCTCTGTATCTTCAACATCCCAAAGTCCTCATATCTTTCTGTTCTGCTAATCATGGACACATGCTTTCCATCCTCAGGGTTACTTCACAGTATTAAAATAGATGATGTAGCTTCAGTTATATGTCTGTGCAGACGGATTACGGCAGGGAGGAATGACAAAATGGTCTCCTAGCTAAGTCAGCTCTTCATTTCTATAGAGCTTTCTTGACATCTTGCCTTTATGCCATTGACCCAATCTTAGATTGCAATTTTTGTCCTCAGTGGAAGCTAAGAAATGGAGATTTAGCTGAGCACGTTTCTATCACTAGCAAAAGTGGGCTCTGTTTTTAATTAGCAAAAATAGATAAAGGAGATTTGATAGGTAATTAGTTATTCCTATTTCAGATGAATATGAGCTAGGTAATTTAAAGGAAGGCACAAATGAGTCATGGTTTCTTAATTAGGTACATGTGACCAATTGTAACAGCACTTAATTTTGTAATGATTTTTGCCATAATGTCTTCCATTAAGCTTATGAAAGTTGGTCCTGCTTTGGTCATATGTTATCCTGTCCATGGATTGATGCAGATTAAGGTTAGTAGATGTGGAAGAGCACAATCCATGAAGCTTAATGGCAAATTGCGATGAGAAAATACTTATTATTATCTAGACTGAATAAATAAGTTTTTTCTATATATTTTAAAATCTAAAATAATAAGATGTGTTTTAAGTAAGGAATTCCCCGGTATTGAGATTTGTGTCCTCCTTCCAAATTGATACATTCTATCAGTTGTTTTTCTTTTATGTTTGGTAAATCCTAGGGAGAACTTTAGAAGGATGAAAGGCTAACTGGCAAATGTATTATTCAACTCCATTATGTATATGTTTGAATTAAAGACACCTGCCATGATTGATTTGTAGATAGTAATGTGTTTGAGGTTCTACTACTATGAGTGGATTTTTAGAATATTCAATTTTCCTTCGCCTAAATTTAAGCGAACACTTTTAGATAAAGATGAAGCAAAGCATCAAATCGCAAAGAATCTCATAAGAGGGATCTTAGCAGAAAATTACTTGTTAGCCTACCTCTGATTAAGCTGGAGCCAGCTTCTTAAAAAAGTTCATTTTTAAATTGCAAGATGGTTCCTCTCTGCTCCCCTGCTTCTAAATCCTTGCTGCTATACTAGATGATGGCATCCACGAAGCCTTCTCAGACCTTTGTAATTTTTACTCATTAAAAGAAAAATCTGGTCTGTGTTCATTGCTAGAGTTAAGGGCGTTTGTGTTGTAATTTTCTCACTTGTAATACATTCTTTCACTTAGGTGAAGCTTTGATTTTTGAAGTGCAATTCATCTGCTCTACAACTTTGGATATAGGTTACTGTGAATTGGGCAGAGATGTTCTTCCTCCATGCTTATTTTAATCATACTTTATTCCACATGGAAAAGGGCTACAAGTACTTTAAAGCTAGGTTAGATTCTCTTAATTTAAGTGACAAAAATAGCATGAGATGTTGTTTGAAACCAGCAATGATAAATTGCAACTTGAGGACTTCAGGAAATACAAGTACCATATCTAAGCCGGGGTGAGGCATTCTGAGTAAATGAGTATATTTTATTTCAGTATTTACTGGCATAAAGAACAGTGAATGGATATGATGAGTTCATATAATTAATCTGAAAAATTCTTATTAACCTGGTTATATAGGTCTAGGGTAGCATCAGATAGGTTGTAGGCTTAGGCTAGAACTACTGAGTGAATTCCCTTCTTCCCAGTGATATATAATTTTTTTCTATTTAGTCAATGGGAAATCAAAAAGTGATTACTGTCATTTCAGGGAAGCTTCTGGGAAGACGGAATTCCTTGCTCTGGTTTTCCTAGATTCAGAAGATCCTAGAGGTCCCTTTTCATGGAGTCTCTGGTCTCCTTTCATGTATCCTGGGGATCCAGATCTCATCATGTTGTTCATTTTGAGGCACCCTGTACTTGGCTTCAAAGTGACACATGGATGGCAGTCTGTCATTGAATTCTGCTGAAAAAGCTGCGTCTCAAAAATCTCAAGAAAACATGCCATACTAAAATCTGAAAGAAATAAAGGCTTTATGCTTAGCACACTGGAAAGATTATGCTTGAAGATAGTTCACCACTATTCTGTTTTAGAATCATGAGCAAATGCCCCATAATGTTGATTCAAAGATTGGCTATGGTTTTTGCTTCAGAGCTTGTCACATGTCTATAGTCCCAGGGTTGAAGGGCTAAGGCCTCTATGCCCAGATTCCTTAAGTTAAAAATTAAAAAAAGAAAAGGATTCCCACAGCATTCAGAATATTTTTTGCTGACTTCTTACTCTGATTCATAAGGATGAATTGCTTACGTAGCTCCCTAATCTATGTCTTAAATAATTATCTGGTGCTGTTACTTGGAAAGCCATGAAATGAGCCCCGAAAGATATGGTGAGGCAGAAACATCTTACTAGGAATTCTGTCGTACTAGGGGGATACTGGGTCCTTCTGGGGAAAGTGCCAGGTTGGAATGAAACTGATTCAGGGTGAATCATCTCTTTTGCTGATAATGTTTGAGTCCACACAGAGTGTTTCCCAAGTAAATACAAAGGTTTTCTGTACGTGAATTTTGTCTACCTCCCAGGAGCATATATGCATGTTGGATGATATTTTGTATCAGTTGGCAGCAATAAGAATTTACAGAGAAAGGACTTTGGCAAACCCTTCAGTTTGTAGAGGTGACCCCTGATGTAAAAGTGTGCTGGAATTTGCAGAAACATTGTCCTATCTTTAAGGAAGGCACTCTTGTGAAGGTATTCCCTTGGTATTTGTTTCCATCTTTGCAAAACTCTGAGTGCTCCATTCCTCAGTACCAAAGGGGGGCTGCAAACGACCATATTAAACACAAATTTGTGAATTGTGTCCAGGTGCACAGAAAGAATCTTATCTTTAGTTGGCTTTTATGTAGCTTAAATGAGGTCAAGGACTATGCCCAAAGTTGTGCTGAAATCCTGACTTAGCTTGGATTAGGTTCTTGACATTTAACGGATTACAATGCCTCTTTTATGAATGCAGAAGTATATCACCAATTCAACTGTTATTCCTGACCCATCTCCACCTTTCCCTTTACTAGAGAAATCTTTGGTAAATGAGGCAAGAGTGGTATGTTACTTTGCTATGCCATTTGCTGTTTAAAAACAATGAAGAAGCAAGCAAACAAATCTTACCATGATAATTAAACAAAACCAATGATACAAGGATGGTGTATTATACATATATAGCCTGATGTCAGACAAGAACCTAAATTGTGGACATTTTTTCCTGCAGAGAAGCAGTAATAGAATGTATTTCCAACTTTCTCTCTCTCACACACACATGGGCACACACACACACCTTTTTGTATTTGCAATCGTGCCTAGTTCTCCTAACTCCTCTAATCCTGCCCTTAGGGTTTTTTTTTTAAAATAAATTTTCGTTAAGTCATCTTCATGCAAAAATATAACATAAATATAAATGAATCTAGAAAACTAGAGTTATAAACTAGCATTGAAATGAACAGTTTTCCAGTGGACAGGCAGAAGTTACTCTGGGTTTAATTCTGGGTTCAGGATGTGTGGAAAGGTCCTATGCAAGCCAGATCGAAACTGTAACTCTTAGTGAATCTGATCTACAAATAGAAGTACTCTCCAATAATTGTGAATTATAATTTCTGAGACCATTTATGATACCATTAATGTAACTCATGCACTGTTTATTTTAAAAAGTAGGCCCTATTAAAACTGCAGATAAGAAAAATAAGGAAGGTTGGCTAATTGGGTCCTATGCAGCAATGTCCAACAAACAAGTGATGTGTTCAAAGGATTCTGTTGAAGCTTGTGGAACAGTTAAAAGGATGATACCTCAGTGCACGCTTTCTGATGGGAAATCAAGTCATGCAAATGGCACAGTGAGATTGGCTGGTGGGAGTGATGATTGAAGTTATTTGATTGGATTCTCAAAGAGAATATTATACTATTGTAAACTTCAATTGAGCATTGTTTATGAATAGTAAGTAGGGTGGAAGGGTGATAGTGTGGTTGCTAAAAACAAAGTCTTCTTAGATATACTGATGATTGTATTCCCTGTCTTGCCTACACTCTTTTGCTGACTCGTTTCAAACACAGGTGATTTTTAGCAGAAGTTGTTGACAAAAATGCTGATGCTCAGCATCTTGATACTCAAGATAAACTTTTTAAAAATACACTTTATTTCATCATATCTTGTTTCCCTTTAGATTTTTCATTTTGCTAAGACAGCAACAAAAACCTTTTTTAAAGAAAAGGAATATATAGGGGAATAGCTACTGCTTAAAAAAATCTTGTCCCAAATGGCAGTAAAGGGCCCTCTGCAAGTGCCATTTCCCAGTAGGGCCTGTGGAAAAGCTGGTGGAATTGACATTTTCTTTTTCTCTAAACAGATCAGAATGAAGGATTTCACTGCAGAGAAGAATGTCGAATTCTTGGCCACTCTGACCGGTGCTGGATGCCCCGGAACCCCATGCCAACCCGCTCCAAGTCCCCTGAGCATGTGAGGAACATCATTGCGCTGTCCATCGAGGCTACTGCTGCTGATGTTGAGGCTTATGATGACTGCGGCCCAACCAAACGGACCTTTGCAACCTTTGGGAAAGATGTCAGTGATCACCCGACTGAGGAGAGGCCCACCGTGAAAGGCAAGAGGACTGTTGATGTGACCATCTGCAGCCCCAAGGTCAATGGCGCTATCCGGGAGGCGGGCAATGGTTGTGAGGCTATTAGCCCCATCACCTCCCCTCTCCACCTCAAAAGCCCTCTGCCTACTAAGCCTTCTGTGTCTTACACCATTGCTCTGGCTCCCCAGGCCCGTGATCTGGAGCAGTATGTCAACAATGCCAACAATGGCCCTTCTCGTCCCTCTGAAGCTGAGCCCCGTGGAGCTGACAGTGAGAAAGTCATACATGAGGTCAACCCCATTCTGAAGGAGGGTCGTGACAAAGAGTCACCTGGCGTGAAGCGTCTGAAGGATATCGTTCTGTAAATCAGTCTTGGGCAAGAAGACTGGCTAGTAAAGCAGGAGCTGCTCCTGTTAATTGCTCAGCAATGGTTGGTTCTTGAGTGGCTGTGTTTCGGGGCTTTCTCTAAATGAATTGTTCATAAAAGACTTTCATTCTGCGACAATCCCTCTTGTTTCAACAGGCAGTAGGGGTGTTCAATTGGAGCAAATAATCATGGGGCCTTGATGTTGGGGAAACAGACAAATTAGATTGTGAGAAGTATTATGTACTAAGTGTTTGAATTGATATATTTTTCTATGTCAAAATTATAAATTACCATTGTTTGTGGAGGATCACATTAAAAGAAACAAAAAGTGAAAAAAAAAATAAAAGTTCTGGACAACTTTAGTAAGCTCACCACTGTTTTTTTGTAGTGTAGACAAGTTAACAGTCATTTATTGTGTATTATTCATTGATTCAGTGATGTGAAATTGAGCCCCTAAAAGGTTGTCTTTGAAGCTCCAGTACTTTCCAATGCCGCTACTTTGCTGTGGACACCCCTGCTTTAAGAACCCTTTTGCTAGCTGTGCTATTGTTGTATTTGATATTGCAAATTGCTATGTGTGTGGTAATGGCAAAAGGCGTTTAAAGGTTGGTGTTTTTTCTTAAAAAAAAAAAAAAAACCTCAAACAAAAAATTAAGTGCAAGCAACTGAGACAGCAAATGAATGAGCAATACCACACATATAGATTGAGTACTTGGAGAATACTCATGTTTTTTAACCCATGGAGTGATTGCTCACCACCTTGCAAAGTATTTTTCCTGCCTTTCAGTCTTTTGCCCAGGTCTGTGATAGATCATTGCAGAAAGTAATTTTTGGATATGCTGCTATCTAATTTGCAGTTGTCAGAAATACTGTGGTGAAACTTTTATGAGATTCATTTTCTTTGTAATGTTCAGGGCCTGAACAGGAAAGTTGTTCCTGAAGCTATCATTTTCCGGGCTTAGAAATTCCCTGTCTCCAGTCATCTAAAACTCAAAATGACTGGATCTATTTTGAGATCTACATTAGCATCTCTTCAGACACATATTTCCTGATTCAGTGTTTCCCAATCATGATTGGAATTTTACCATAAAGCACGTCATGGGCTGGAATTGAGAGAACTCCATGTTGCTCTGTATCTCAGTCTTAGAAATAACCAACAGAGTAAGCAGTACAAAGTGTACATTTAGGAAAAGACAGGTAACAGATAACGAGCAACGGCATCACAAATTCAATTCCCGTGCCTTCTAAATGGAGACACTCAGACACTTGAACTCGTCTTTTTATGACTAGTACTTTTTTGATTAAAAATGTGAACAGGACACTCTTAAAATAAAAACTCTTTAGTTTTAGTTAACTCTTTGCTGTAGGCTAGGACTATAACATTTTTTAATTAACAAACTGCACATTCTTTTTGATTTGTTTTAACATCCCTCTAACTTCCCCATTTGTTTGTCTATTAATATTTACTAGCCAACATAGGATTCTTCCAGCCTAAGAGTTCGTTATTTAAAATAAACTAAACAAATATGTCACCTTTGCTCTGCCTTGGTCATAAACAAGTTGTTTCTAGAGAAACAAAGTTTTGTGGTTGTGTTCTCATTTGTTTCAGTTTTTGAAATTCAACAACATCCAGAAAACATGACCTAGGAATTAGAGCACCAGAATGTGAAAGAGGATTTATTTTCTTATGTTTAGGTCAATAGTTATTTCTTCTGAAGGTTTTTAGTTATTTTTATTGAGTTCCTAGCTTTATACATTACTAGAAAAATTTTCGTTTATGGGAAGGGGAAAGGTTTTGAGTGGGGGTGGGTGGGTGGGAGAGACAGGAGGGATGGGGTTAGATAGGGGAGAATATTTCTGAAAAAGAACCTATAGTAAAGCTACAAATCCATCCTTATTTCTTATTCCGTGCTGAATACTACCTCATGCAAAAGCATTGTTGTGGCTGGAACTTGCCCTCTGCAACTGACACAATTAGAAATCTTCATTTTTGCTTGATTTCATTCTCATACGTTTTTTTACTTCTCTAATCCGTTTAGTTTTGGTAGAAGATTTTGCATTAGATATTTATTTCTATCTGCAAGTGACTATGTGTTTAACATATTAAAGCTTAAAAATCTTTTCCTTTATGATGGCTGCCTTTAGATTTTAGACTGTTCCTCACCTTGATCCATCCTGATAGTGTGTTGTTAGCTACCAACTGAAGGTCATTCAAGTCAGATTTGACAGTTTTCTACAGGTGTACTTCTTACTATGCTCAGTGGAGACAAGGAGCTGAAAAGATTGTGGAAAGTTAGGCAGCTGTTGAGTCAGAGAGGCCACTGGCTGCCATGTCTCTTACCAGCCAAGTTTAAAATGGTTACAGTAGTAATGACATTGGTTTGGCTTTCTTCTTGGGCTTTATTTCCTTCAGTTATTTTTTTCGAAATTGAGTTTGACTCTCTAGATCCATTTTTTCCTCTTGTCTAAATGCTTTGATCTCAGTGGGCAGTCAGGGATTTTTTTTTTTTTGCTTCCAAACCCTTTACTGAGAAAGTTCAGATAGTTTTTCACATTAAGAAAATCTTTTTCTTCAATTGTTTGACATATGTGCCCTCCAAGAAGCACAAGTGTATCTGAGGAAGGCTTTGTAAACTGGTTTTATAGGCAGAGTGTGCCTGGAAGTAGAAGTTCCGTGCAAAGACCCTAAGATCCTAAGATCCTCCCTTTTCCCACTCTATTTAAGTTGCACACTTTAATATGAGGGATCAATTTCCTTCCCCCCGTCAGAGGGAATTCCATTACCTTTATTTTGATATCCCTTTTGAGGAGGAATTGCTGTTGAAAGGTGACACACTTTACCAACAACTTCCTTTAGCAATTCCCTGGGCAGGTGGACTTCTCTGTGCGTTATAAGAGGTTCAGCTTCTGTTGAATGAGTATTTTTTTCCAATATTGGAATACTATGTAACAAAGAATAGAAAGAAGAGAATTGTGCTATATGGAAACCAATTTTTCCTCTTCCCTATTCAGACTAATTTTTTGAACCTGTTAAGAATGAAATGTATCATCTTTGTGATCCTCTTGAAGCCAGCAGGCTAATTTATGGCCAATCTCATTGCTGACATAGGAGATGGGCTAAGGGATCCTGTATTTCTTCCAGAGCAGTAGTTCTCAAAGTTTTGTCTCTGTATCCACAGTAACAACATCAGTTGGAAACCAGTCAGAAATGCTAATTCTTTGTCCTCACCAAGACCAATGGGCTCAGAAACTCCTGGGACAGAGCCTAGCGATCTGTTTGCCTCAGATGCCCACAGTCATGAAAACACAGCTTTATACCTGCACCCCGCCCTGCCCCCTAGAATTTCTGATTCCGTTAGTCAGGGCTGGGGCCTGCATCTTTGCATATTGAAAACTTCCTCAGTGATATTGATATAACTGATTCAGGGTCCACACTTTGAGTAGAACTGCTCCAGAGTAAAACTGCCTAGATAGAACTAATTGTATCCAAAGTTCTTATTTAAAAAATTCCTTGACATGGTGACATTATTGGTAACGAATTAAAAATGTTAAAGGGAATACAACTTAGAATTTTGAAAAGTGAAACCACCCAGTATATCTTCCTCATGGTGTTGCTTCAGCATTTGACTGATTGAAGGGAATTCAGTTGACTTCTTCTCTAGTGCTGTCATATCACCGAAAAACAAAACAAAAGTGGTCCACTGGAAGCAGCAAAGACACAAGACAGTTTGGGGAGAGGCAGTGGTGAGGATGATAGCTCAACTGAGCATCCAAGGTGGAAAAGGATTCTTGTTGTACATAATAGCAGTTCTGGCTGGAATTCCACTTTACAGGGATCATTTGATGTTGAATGCTCCCCAAAGCATTCTGACCCTGGTCCACTTGACTCTTTACCCAGGGTAAAAAGATCTTTACTGACTTTGAAAAACTGGCATAAATGAGCATAAGAAGTCCATTGTATACAGTCCTAGTGTTTGCCTTCCTGGTAAAATTACATTTAAGGTTGTCATTTCATGAGTCAAATTGTATCTGCTGACACTGAAGTGTATTGAGATGTTGTTCTTTAGTTTAAGTATGTAACAAATATTCAAAGGGGTTGCGTGGGGGTGGGGCCGGGACTGGGTGGCTTTATATTGATAATGAAATATTCCAGAGCAAAACACATTGTCCTAATGAAGTTGTTGCAGCTCTCTTTGTTTTCTTGTGAGGCTGTAATTGGCCTGTGGGTCACTTGTTGTGCAAAAGTGAGTTAAGTTCAAATAGGAATCATGTTGCTTTTGTAAAACAAAGAAAACTGACCACCTTGTCTGGAATACATATATATATGTGTGTGTATATATATATATATATATATATATATATACATATATATATATATATTCATATATGTTGTAAAATGCTCTTGGTAAAGGACAACCCACAAACACCTGATCTTGATTGGAAAGCATTGTAGGTCATTAGGGAAAACTGATGATACTGACTGTTGCTCCAGCTGTGTTGGCAATTAAAGATGACCTTGTTACTAACTGAAAGTTGCTGTCAACTTTAGCAAAGAAACCAGCTAACACTATTGCAGTACTGGTTAAGCATAATTTCAAGGCACTGGCTGGCGTTCAGCTGAGGAAGGCTAGGATACAGACTTTAATGACCAAGAGCCAGACTAGCTCATGCTAGAAATTTCGCAGCAAATACCTCCTTGTGCTATTTGAATGCTAAGGTATTTAGTTGCAAAAGGCTTACGCCTTCGCTCCTCCAGTGAGGGGAATGAGCCTGATGACACTATTACTGTTTACCTGTCAAACCAGGGTGGAAATTTAGAGGGATGCAAGTACAGTATGTCTCACTAAGCAGTCTCTGTTGCTGATTTTATGAAGATGAAATTGTTGTATATGCTGATCTGTATGTTATGTACATTTTCACAGTGATTGAATCATTGTAAAAAGAAAAAAGACAAAAAAGAATCACCACTGTCTATTTTATGAAGATGATAAAGCAGCTTTATTAAATTATTACAGTTATGTTTTAAATGGTGTTACCTGCCACATTGTTTCCTTTTATCTGGTGGCTCTCTGTTTCCCCCTTAAATGTGTTTTCTCTGCTTCAAAAATTTAATGCATTTTAGTATTAAAGGCTATTATGGAAAAATTATCGGTTGTTTGGTGAAATTTGTTTCAAGTGTTGACTGCCTAGGGAGCATGGGCAGGGGCCGGAGCGGGAGGAACTCTTAGACCTCGGATGTAGCCGGACCTTGATATGGGCACTGATGTCCCGACCACAAGAGTTCCTTTTGCCTTTTCTGTTTTATAGGATTCCCACCTTCCTGAAAGGAGCCTTTCCTCCAGCCAGGTTCCAGTAATTTCCTGACAGCCTCCCTTGCTTCTCACCCCAGTCAATATCTTTTCCTGAGGAGGGAAATCCATTCACATCAAGAATGGTGAAGACTTTCCTTGGTGGTTCTTTAAATAAGAATACTGAAACAATTCTTTTAAAATAAATCATTTCAGGGGCAACTTCACAGTGGGACATCCCTGAAGAATTAATTTTTTAAAGTGAGAAATAGTAGAGGCTGACAGCAGGGGAAAAGAGAGTTTAAAACAAAGATGACCTGGCTGCCCCTTTGATGCCTTTAGGTTTGAAAGGGAAACAACAGGAGGGGCTGACTTTGCACATAACAAAGCTGTGGAGAAAGCTCTGACAAGTTTTCTTTATCCAAGCCATTATTCTCTGGTACTTAGCAGTTGGGCTGTACGTATTCATTCTAGCTGTAACTGACAGGGGAAAAATCAGAGTAGAGGAGAAACCCGGGGCATGGCAGATCGTTACCAAATAGTACCTATAGTGTTAAAGGCTAAATTGCTTCAGTGTGACCTGTTCTCTTCGGACAATTAAAAATGATCTCAAGGAAATCCACTGTCTCCTTAGATCTCCACTTTCCTATTATCTGTGCTCACCTGTATTGAATTGAGATTGCATCTTATCACCCAGAATTGGCCTTAAAGCCACAGCGAAAGCCAGTGGTTTGGTACTGTAGTTTGTCAGGGATTGCATTAGAATGCAAGCACAGGCATGCTGGGACACACCAAGTCACACGCACTGATGTGTGTACAGATGTTCATACAGACTTAAAGATGTTTCTGGAGGCATGTTGAAAAGAGACTGGCCTGTCATCGAACTGTAGGCCGGTAAGTCAAAGGAGACCACATGAGTGTTTCTGGGTTAACCCACACGAAAAGCACAAAGAGATGGAATTTCTTTGATCTCCTTCCATCAGTATTTGTTTTCTGGTGAGTGGTTCAAAAGGGAATGACACTTCCTCTTTAAAATAAATACCCTTAAAATTAGATCCTCCCACGGGGATGGGTGTTTTGGCAGCAGTTTAAGGATGCCCACATCCCATACCAGAGCACCTGGGATTGAGTCCTCTCTGAACTTCTGATTCAGATTCCTGCTTATTGCACTTGGGATACAGCAGATGATGGTCAAGTACTTGGCTTCCTGGCATCCATGTGAAAGACCATGAGGGATTTCCAGGCTCCTGGGTTTGGCCTGGGAAAGCCCTTGTAGTTGCGGACATTTGTCGAGCAAATCAGTGATGAAAGATTCTCTCTCTCTCTGTATATGTATCTGATTTTCAGTTAAATAAATATTTTATAAAAAACTAAAATCTTCCAAGCAATGAACAAGAGAAAAACCATTTCTGACACTATGAAGGGCATTCATATATTCAACACAGGCATATCCAAGGTCATTGACAATTACAATAATCTTGAGTGTGAGAGAGTGGTAAGATATAGCCTCGAATCTATTCATATCTACAAAACAAAAGCAAACTTAAAATGATCCACTTCTTCATTTTTTTTTTGTAACAAAGGGTTTTGACATATACCATATGTGTCAATGCAATGCTGTATTTAGTGTCAAGAAACCATGCTGTAAATGAATACTTAAGGGTACTCTCAGATAGGACATGGCAGTTGCTCTTGAAAGCATTCCAGATCACTTTCATTATTTGGGTTTGGGGGTTTATATATGCCTTACAGAGACATTGGGGCGTTATCTCCCAAAACAAAATTCTCTAGGATAGGAATAGATTGTTTTAGGTGTTAACATTCCCGGATGCTGCCAAATGACCCACTTGTCTGTGCCGAACATCTTTATTCCTGTTCCACTTTTGATGTGGAGATAGTGGATGCATGGTGTGTTAGTCAGCTTTTCAATCCCATAATAAAATATCAAAAGGAGCTACTTATGAAGGAAAGAAATTTATTGTAGCTCACATTCTTGGAGATTTACTTTTCAAGATCAGGCAGAGTCACTGATTTGACCTCTCATGAAAATGCTGGATGGCAGTGGTGAATTACAGGCAGAGGAAGGATCACAAGATAAATCAGAAAACAGGGAGAGAATGGCTAGATCAAATTCAGATTGTTATTATCAAACCTTTTGAGGGACATACACCCACCTCCCTAGGGCCTGGCCCCAGTGATCTAAGGACCTCCCACTAGGCCCACCTCCTAAAAACCATAATCAAATCTCTTAGTACCATTAATATAAGATTTTGGAGTGTGAACACTTACATGGGCTAGGGAATCAAATCCTTTAAAAACAACAGGTGGAAAATGGTCTGACAATCCTCTCCCAGTTACTTGCAATTGGTGGCTTATTGGTTGTAACCATATACCATCCTGTCAGTGATTGATGCACCACAGGGGTTTCTTGGAACACTATTGGGAAGCCCTGTATTTCTACCTGGAGGTAAGGAACAAGGGAACTTTGCTGGTGGTCCCAACAAATCTCTGTATCTCCCTCCTCCACCTCATGTTTATGTCTCTACTTGTCTGGGTTCCAAAATCTTAGTTTTCCTTTAATATCCAAGTTCTCTAGTATGGCCATCCCCCATCAGGGTCTGTTCCCCTATCTTGGGTCTCCCTCATGCCCTTTTCCACTTTGAATTATTTGTGAAGTTTAACCATATCCCTCCCCTTCCTGGTTTTTCCCCTATTAACATTTAATGGACCAAACATTCTTCAAGCATTTACTATGTATTAGAAACTTAATTTGTTTTATTCTTACAGCAACCTTGAGTAGCAGGTGATAACATCTTCCTTGTATATACACCAAAACTGATGCTTACAGAACTTATGAGAATTTTCCCAGGTCACACAACTAAGTGGCAGAGCTGGGTTTTGAACTCCTAATGGCATACTTAGAAATTATTATTTTAAAAATGTTGTTGATGAACTAGCTATTGATTGCATAAAATCTTATTATCTAGAATATTAAGAGGTCAGTGCTAATGTATTAAAGCATTTATCCATCTTGGAGAACATATAGACATTGTAACTGTGATCTTTGAGACCCCAATGTCATGACCTGAGGAAATGCTATCGTTCTGGGATTTTCAAGCGAGGGTGCTTTTGATCCGCCTCCTAGGCATCTTCCGACTCCCTGTGCCTGCCTTTCAAGTTGCATTAGTCATGCATGGGCTCACGGTGGCTCTTTTTAGAGTCTGTGCACTCTGGCCAGCCAACAGCCCTTGAAATGAAGGTCTGGTAACCCTATATTCATCTGTCCCTCTGGGTTTCAAGCAATCTGTCAAGGATGTATTCATGTGTGTTACAGGTCAGCACAGCTGGAGTCAATACAGATATATGTTCACAACAGGCCCTGGTTCCTCATTAGATGCAGAAATTTGCTTGAGGATGAAGGACCCAGAGCTACAGCAGGGTGGTAGTGGTGAGCGGGGAGGCATGCCTCAAGAAAACTACAAGGAAAGATAACAGGGAGTGGAAAAATCTGAACTAGTGAGTACTGGGTCACTAGAGCCTGGGGAATTGGTTTTCATTTTTGCCCCATGATTTAAGTAGATTTGAGGAGCTGAAGTGTCTAGGCCCCAAAGATCCTTTACTAAGTCAGCAAGGACAGTAACATGAAGTTAAACTAGGAAGTTAAGTTCAGGTAAGGCAAACTTACAAGGAAGAAGAGGAGTGGTCCCAGACACACACACACACACACACACACACACACACACACACACACACACACACACACAGTGATGGATAGCCTAGTTCCCAAAATGATAAAGAGTATAAAAGCAGCCAAAGTTTTAAAATGCCTGTTGTTGAATTGTTCTTGCACATTTTGCCTCAGTGGCCTGACACTTTCTCAGCCAAGGATGTAGTTCTTAGGGTTATGGACGTATGATCTGGGTTACAGGCAAAGGCAAGCACACAGACGCTTTACCAACACTGTGCCAGCATTTTGTCACTTTTACTTCCACAGAAAATTATATGGATACTGTTTACAACCAAGACAGTTATTTTATATTGTCAAACCAATACTCCAGAATTTTCCAAAAGATCTTTGTAGCTCATTTCATTCCCACTGCCACCACAGTGGCCTAGGCCTCAGTATTCCTCCCCTGGATGACTGAAATAATTTTCTAATTTACCACCCTCTTTCACCTTGCCTCCCTTTATCACATTCTAGAGGGATCTTGCTAAAATATCAGACCTGTTAAATCAGAGACAGTACTTGGATACAAGGCAATTGATGTAGCAAGTAGATGTCCCAAGAGGCTAGCTCAACTGTTTCACTATGATGCCCATACCTCCATGTTTTTGAAGTACTCTGTTATATATAGTGCTCACAAATGTATATATATATAAATAAGTAAATATAAACCTATATAGCAAGTAAAATAGAATTTATTCTAAATTAAATATCTATGCCCACTTTACCAAAAATCTTTTCAGACAACACAACTCAGAGATCCCCTTGTTTCATGGCAGCAAATTAGCCTGCCATTTTCATGTAGTGTTGCACCTTAAAAAATTCTGATGGAGACTATAGCAGCTTGAATCTTTGTGTAGTTTTTTCTACATTCTTCCTCCATCTCTGCTGACTCTTCTCATTTTGATGATTAGCATCATACCTGAGGAGATTCAATTATTTGCCTCTTTAGCTCAACTTTGTCTTCTAGTATCTAGCCCTCACAGCTAGCTGTGTCTACCTTCCCTCCCCTCTGAGTCTCATGTGTCAAAATTCTACCTCCATAGCCCATAGACACTTTCGGAAAGCATAATTTTTGAGTGCTTGTTGAGTGCTGGCTTTTCTACAGAGAGGATTGGATTGTGCATCAGACACAGGAAAGGAGTGGATAACTACTGTTACAAACTAAGCATGAAGTATCGACTTCATGTTAATGGCAGTGGTTCTTAAAAGGAAACTTAACAGATCTTATTAAACAATTGAAGGTGAAGGGCAAGAACGAGAGAAAAAAATGGTAAATGAGAGATTTTATAAAAGCCCAATTACACGAAGATGTTCAAATGGTGCTATTTGCTATCCTATCCTCCACACCTATAGTTCCACCAACCAATAACAAATATATATGCATGGAAATACATGTGTCTAACAAATTGTAGTTTCTTTATCACTGGCTGATTCAACAAGTATTGATTGGAACTATATGATAAGAATTCTAAGAGAGATTAGGGATATATTAATGCACAAAATTGATATGATTTTTGCTTTCATGGAGTTTACATTTCAGTGAGGGAAACAGTATGTGAGCTAAAGGAGTAGAACATATAGAATACAATGTATATTATATTAGAGGGTTACAAATGTTAAGGATAGAAGAACAATGAAACAGGAACTGGAATTATTACAAATTTGAAGGGATACTGAAACTAACATTAGTGTTGCCAAGGAATAACTCACCAAAATGGTAGATTTTGAGTAAGGACCCAAGGTAACTGAATTCGAAATTCAGGTTTTGGTAGAAAGAAATGAGACTGAGACTCAGGGGATTTTTTTTTTGCTTTGTTTTTTTTGTTGTTGTTGTTGTTTGTTTTGGTAGTATCAGACTGAAGGAACTAGCAGAGAAGCTGGCTAGTACAATAAGCTAGGATGTAGTGACTTGAATGTGGCTGGTGACAGTGAAGGGGATGAAAACTGATCTAGTCTGTGTTCATCCTTGACTGTCTCATTGCAGCCACAAACACTGATACTAATATACACAGAGAATAAAGACTGGGTACTGGGAAGAACAGCTGTGTCATGCTGGGGATATTCCAGGTCCTGGTGGGTAAGACAGAATAGGCAAAGGAGGAAGGAGAACTGTGAGAAGTGAAAATAGAGCTATGTGGGAGAGCAAGGCAGCAAATCAAAATGTGTTTTCAGCATCAGGTGCTTCTGATTATATAGATTTTGGACCATCACTGTACCTTTCACTTTATCTCGCTAAAGGATAACTCAATTTGTAACATTTGAAATAATGAACTTGTTCTTGTTTATATGTATGTATTAGGGAGATACTTGTTCCTTTCCAAGTTAAATGATGCAAAAAAAAAAAAATTCTAATTGGCCCTGAGAAAAGTAATTAATGAATTAGAGCAGATCCATCCATTTCAGGAGTAGTACTCCCTGCATGAGCAGATTGTAGGCAAAATCCTCTTGTCTGCTTTTCAATCATCAATTGTGTGATGCCTACCTTAGGGGTTCAGACTGTCTGGTGGTAGCTGACAACTTAAAATTCTGTCCTGATGATAGAGGATTGGAAGCAAAGTAGTAAGTAGAATCACAAAGATATTTGGGTCTCATGATTTTAAACTTTATTCTGAAAAATTTCAAACCTACATAGTATTTGAGAGCCTAGTATAAAGAATGTAGCACCCTCATTGCACAGCTTTAATATTTAGCAACATGCCTGGGCCCTATATTTCATAGAGAGGAAGTGCCATCCTTGAAGTAGGCTATCTTTTAAAATTCAGATATCTCTCTCCCCTACAAAAATATCTATTTGTCTATTTGAAAAGCAAGAGTTAGAGATCTTTCTTCAGTGGTTTCACTCCACAAATAGTTGCAATGGCTGAGGTTGAGACAGCATGAAGCCTGGAGCTGGAAGATCACCCAGATTTCCCAGGTGGTTGGCAGCAGCCGCAAGTAATTGGCTCATGTTCCACTGCTTTCCTAGGTGCATTAGCAGGAAGCTGGCTGAGAAGTGGAGCAGCTGGGCCTGAAACTAGTGCTCTTGTGAGGTGCTGCCATCGTAGCAAGCTGTGGCTTTATTTGTGCCACAACCCATCCCCATGAAGTTTGGGCATTTTGATCTCCCTGTAGTAAAAACAAAACAAAACGAAACAAAACAAAACAAAAACTCCATGAATAATTTTTGCAGATGGAAGAACATCTTGCATTCAGGTGAGCTGGAAGACAATGAATCTTAGATTTGGGAAATTTTTCCCCAGGAAAACCTGAGCTGCTAGCGGAAGATTCCTCCCCACAACGAAAGTTATAAGGTTGCCTTATGATGGATAATTGTGAGGAAAGTCAAAGTTTTTCAAGTATTCAGCTCAGTGTATTCCCACTACTATGAACTTTCCCCCTCTTTTCTTTTAAAGCACTAATGCCATGTGATATTTCATCATTGAAATCTGTGAGGAAAGTCATCTACTTTGGTAATAGTTATTTTTTCTGTCTTTTATTATTATTATTATTATTATATGGTACAGTTCCATAAGGTATGGGATTTCCGTAAACCCTTCCCCAAGTTCCCTCCCCAACCCCACTGAGTTCCCCTGTATTATTACTACAGTATAATTCTTCATAAGCAGTCATATGTCCATCATTGCGGGCATGGACAATGGCAGAGAGTCCAGCATCCTATTGTCAAGATACAGTAAACTGTTTCATTGTAAGTCCATCTTTGTCTGGAAGTAGAAATGCATACTACATTATAATCCTCCCATCTGGATATGTTAGTCTCGACTACACAGTTATACATCCCCTTAAATGAAAAGCTACAATACAAAATCAACAACAGGAAGAAAAAAAAAACAAATTAAAATGCCATGAAGCTAAATAATATGCTACTGAGTGACTAATGTGTCGTTGAAGAAATGAAAAGAAAATCAAGAACCTTCTTGAAGAAAATGATGCTACTGACTGATCTATGAGTCAGTGAAGAATTTAATAAAAAAGTGTTTCGAAAAGATGAGGCCAAATTAAAATAAAAAAATAAAAATCCATGAGATATAGTTTCTGCTGATCTTTGTTGGTGAGATATGTCTTCTGTAGGCAACAAATAGATGGGTTTTATTTTTCCAATCCAATCTACCGATCTATGACATTTGATTGGTGAGTCTAAGCCATTTACATTCAGGGTTAATATGAATGGGTGGTAATCCGGTCCTGTCATTTTAGCAGTGGGTTGTTCATTGATTTAGTCTTCTGCTGTTATTCTACTGAGATGTTCTTCACATTTGCCTTTGGTTTTGGTGGGTGCTATTCCTCTTCTCTGCCAATCTCGCCCATCCAAGTCTGAGGAAACCCTTCCAATGTTCTTTGGTTGACATAGTTGAACTTAAGAGTCTCCATTCACCTAGACATTTGCTGTCATCATTTGACTGTGGTAGTTGTCCAATTTGTTTTGTCATCCTCCCTTGGCTGTGGTATCAAATATCATCTGCAGGCTGCCATATCATCTGGCCCAGCTGTCCACTGCTCCATCTTTTCCACTGAGGGGGCTCAGCTCTGACACATGAACTCAACAGTCAGACAAATAATCCTGGACCTGAGATCCAAGGCCACTGCATGCCTTCATCTGTGCCATTGCCAGACCCCTGTAAGCCCACAAACCAAGTCTCCACAAGCATGCCCCTGGGTAGCCAGTCAACCTCCCCTGGTGTCATTGTTGCCCCAGGACACCCAAAGGGGCCCCAATGGGATCCTGCCTCTGGGCTCACGGATCTGGCACCCACTGTGCAGGTAAGCCAAGGACCCGGGCCTGGCTAACCAGGCCCTGCTGGAAGCTCTGCCAAATGCCCTGTTGGATGCCCCATTACCAGGGCTCAAGGACCTGGCACCCAAAATGCTGGCGGGCCCAAGGACCCAGGCCATGTAACCAGGGCCCTGCAGGAACCCCATCCACGGAGCTCACTGGCCTGGCGCCCACCTTGCAGATGGGCCCAAGGACCAAGGTCACATGACCCGGTCCCCACAGACCCCCCTGCTCCCGGAGGTCATGGACCCGGCAATCACCTAGGCCAGATGACCTGGGCCCTGCCAGACCCTCTGTCCCCAGGGCTCATAGAAACAGCAACTACTGCACAGGTGAACCCAGGTACCCAGGTCAGGTAACCCAGGCCATGCTGAACTTCAATCCCTAGGGGTCACAGACCTGGCACACACTGTGATCAGACTTGCATGACTTACCTCACTTTTGCATCCCTAATGTGAACTGGATGATGTTGCGGCCCAACCAGGCCCACACTGCAACTCATCCTGGTTCTCACATTTGCCAGTGGACTTTATGAACTGGCCCAGCCTAGCCTGCCCTCAGACTACATGCATGTTGGCAGGTACTGTAACCTGGCCTCATCTGGGCTATGCTCCGGCCAGCAGAGTCAGTAATATGGACATGGAGAGGGTCTGGGGATGAAGCACCGACAGGAGGCCAGTGATGGTGGAAGTCTCTGCAAAGTCTCCTTTTATTGCTCCTTCACCTCTCCTTATATACTCTTTTCCGCACATCCTCATTTAGCAGGCTATTGGATACAGATGAGTCCAATTAGTCTAGGTGTTTTTAGCCACAAGTCCAGTTCCTGTTCCTGCCCAGGCTAACGAGCCACTATTCAACTCCTTAGCCCACAACAGGGCTACTCCTCGCCTTGATTCTTGTGCTCACCTGCAGGGACTGTATCCTGACAAAGGAGTTCTCCAAGCTCCTCTGTCAGGTCCCCTCCTAGTGGCAGACCTTGTGTATACCAGTGGTTATACCTTGGCTATAGTTGACTTAACCCACATCTTGTCCTGGCAGAAGCAGTGTCTTCTCCAATTGGCCCACAACCATTCTAGTTCTTGCTGTTGGCTGTTACAGTCCATTCACACCTGGTCCATGCTAACACAGCTCTCATGTGGTTCAGCATGAGCTGAGACCTAGCCCAGCTTGTTCTACACCCACCCTGTTTCTCACGAGTACCAGTGGGTGTTGGAGTCTAGCCCAGTCTAGTGTTCCCCAATCCCAGTCCATACCCATGCCGAAGGAGACTGCAGCCATGTTAAGCCCATGCTGCTGCCTCCATTCTGGACCTCGCACTCACCAGTGGGAACCCAACCCAGTCGGGGCATCCCCTTAACTCCCCAACTAGACCTGTTCCCAGCCACAGATCTTGTCCATGCCAGTGGAGATTGCAGTTCTGCAGGAGTGAGACTCTCACTGATGGGTACTGTGATCTTGCCCTGCCAATTATGCCCCCAGTGCTAGCTTTAGTGTGTGTCAGTGCGTGGTGTTTAATGCTGGTTGATGCTAACTGCCCCAGGTCAGGTCATGTGTGCAGGTGCTTCAGTCCGACCCTTAAAGGTCCTCTCATTCCTTCCTCCAAACCACTAGGTCTCAGCCATCTTGTTTAGCTGAAATAGAGTGGCCTTCTTGATGGTATTCCCTCTTAGTCCTTCCTCGCCTGGATGTGAGACCCCGGGTCCCCGCACTCAGCAACTTCCAAGTCCCCAAAGCAATCTGCTGTGGTGAGACTGGCCAGGAAGCTCAGCCCTGGAAGAGGGGGAGCCCGGTTGTGTGGAACACCTACGTCCATCTTAGCTCACCAGAGCTGCAAGGTTGGCTGGGCAGTTCAAGCACCCACCAGGCTTCCCTTCCCCTGTGGCTGAGCCACCTGGCCAGCTTTACAATGCTGATGTGGCTATGCCCCTGGGTCTGAGCTACCAGGTCAGTCTCACTTTGCACTTGGGTCTAAGAAGACTTTTTATTATTGTTTTTGAAAATATTGCAACTGAGTCCTGATTTAAAGGAGATGAAATCCAAAGGCATTTTGGTAAAATACATATGCTAGTCTGCTTGGCTGTATTTGGCCTTTACATTTAAGGCTGGTTTCATAGGAAACAAGTCTCTACCTGATGACTTAGAGATTGTACATCATAGATAAACAGGGTTTGAATAGCATTAGTTACCATTTGTTGAACATTTAGCATGTGCCAGACATTATCAATGTTAAATGTATATGAGTCAGGAGTCTCTATAAAGTTCATGAAAAATGTATATTATGAAAAACTGTGCAGGGTTTCAAAAGTATTTTTACAAATATAAATTTATCTTTTAATCCTATTTTCCCACGAATGCCTCTGAAGTACCTGTGTATATTTTTACTTGGTCCATGTAATATGATAATGAGATGCTTACTGTTTTTAAGTTTTTAAAAATTTGTTATTCATTTACTAATATAAAGAAAATTTCATGCATTCTGTAGCTACAGTTCCAAGAAGATAATTACATTTCCCTTTTCACTATGTTCCTCCACCAAAAAAATCCTCCCTTCCTTCCCTCTCTTCAACAGTATTTGTGCAGGCATAATTTTAATCCACTGTGTGTTCATAGGCTTAATGTGTTATTAATTGTAATATTCCTCAAAGAAAAAGAGCACAGGACCACATTTTCACTGGAGTATAAACATGTACTCAAAACAGCAATCATATATCCCAAAGTAATCACTTTATTCGTATGCTTTTGTGTAGTCCATGTTAGCTGCCAAACCAGAGAAACCATGTGATATTTATCTATTTGGGACTGGTTTATTGTCCTAAGCATAATGTTTTGCAGTTGTATCCATGTTGTTGCAAAATATAAGCTTACTTTCTTTTTTAGTGCTGAATAGTATTCTATAGTAGGTATATACCATTTTTAAAATTCAGAAATCAGCTGATGGACATCTGAATTGATTCCATATCTTAGCATTTGTCAACTGAACTACAACAAATATGGGGGTACAAATGAATCTCTCATATGCATATTTTATTTTGTTTGGATAAATTCCCATGAGTGGGATGGCTGGATCATATGGTAACTCTATTTTCAGGTCCCTGAGGAATTTCCATATTGTCTTCCATAATGGTTTTACTAGTTTACATTCCCACTAACAGTGATTTGGGATACCTTTTCCCCTACATCTTTGTCAGTATTTATTTTATTTTTTTATTTTTGGTGATACCATTCTTATTGGGTTGGGGTGAAATATCATTGATCCTAATGAATCTGAACATATTTTTCATGTATAGGTTGACAATTTGTATTTCATGCTTTGGAAATAGTATGTTCATGTCCTTTGCCCATTTCTTGGCTAGATTATTTTTGTTGTTGTCATTGAGTTTATTGATCTCTTTATATATAAAGCATGGTTACTAATCCTCCAACAATTATATAATTTTCAAATATATGTTTCCTTTCTGCTGGCTGTCTCTTCACTTTGTTGACGGTTTCCTTTGCAGTGCAGATGCCTCTTAGCTTGATGTAATCCAATTTTTCTAATTTTTGCTTTAATTGCCTGTGCTTCTGGGGTCTATTTCAAGAAGTCTTTGGGTATGCCTATATTTTACAGTTTCCCTGATATTTCTTCTAGTTAAACGATGGCATCATGTTGAATATTTAGATTCTTGATTTATTGCGAGTTGATTTTTTTGCATAACATGTAAGGTAGGAATGTTGGTTTGTATATCTTCTCATGCAGTTCCTGTTTTCCCAGAACCATTTCTTGAAGAAACAGTACTTTCTCCCTGGATTGATTTCAGGTCACTTGTCAAAAATTAGTTGGCTGCAGATGTATGGATTAATTTTCTGGGATTTCTGTTCTATTCTGTCAATCTATATTTCTGTTTTGTACCTGTACCAGGATGGTTTGATGACAACTTCTCTGTAGTACATCTTGAACTCTTACATTGTGGTGCTTCCAGCTTTGTATCTCTTGTTTTTAGTATTGCTTTAGCAACCCAGTGCAAAATCTCTATTGGTTAATCCTCTCCTTGCACATGCCAGGATCCTTTATGAGCACGAGTTGGTGCCCCAGCTGCTCCACTTCCCATCCAGCTCCCTGCTTGTGGTCTGCAAAAGCAGCAGAAGATGGCCCAAAACCTTGAACTCTGCACCCACGTGGGAGACCCAGAAGAAGCCTCAGGGTCTTGGCTTCGAAACTGCTCAGCTCAGGCTGTTGTGGCCACTTAAGGCATAAACCAGTGAACAGAAGATCTTTCTCTGTTTTTCCACCCTGTAAATCTGCCCTTCCAACAAAAATAAATAAGTCTTTAACAAAAGATTGCTTTAGCTGTTCAGGATCTCATGTTTCCATGTGCATTTTAGCATTGTTTCACACGAGGATGTCTTAGGTATTTTGATTGAATCTCATGGAATCTTTAAATGGCTTTCAGTAGTATGGACATTTTGATGACATTAATTCTACCAGTCCATGACTGCAGAAAAGAATTTTTTCCATGTTTTTGTGTCTCTTTCCTTAATGTTTTGTAATTTTCGTTGTAGAGATCTCACACATCCTTGGTTAATTTTATTCCAAGGTATATAAAACTTTTTGAAGCTAATGATGGGACTGATATTATAAATTTTTTCTTCGTCATGGCATTGTCTGTATATATAAAATATTTATTTTCATGTGGTGATTTTGTATCCTGGAACATTACCAAACATTCATATGAATTGTAATAGTCTCTCTTTTTTTAATATATATATATTCATTTATTCATTAATTACATTGTATTACATGACACAATTTCATAGGTACTGGGATTCCCCCCACCCCCTTCACCCCAAACCCTTCCCACATGGTGAATTCCTTCACCTTGATGCATAACCACAGCTCAAGTTCCGTTGAGATTCCCTAATTAAAAGTTCACACCATACAGAGTCCAGCATCCCACTTGTCCAGTTCAAGTTCAATGGCCTCTTAGGGAGGCCCTCTCAGGTTTGAAGGCAGAGCCAGCAGAGCGTCACCTCGATCAATTAAAGCTCCAACATACCATCAGCAACAGTCCAGGTATGATGAGGCTGGTGCAGAGTCCACTGATTGACATAGTCCGTCTTAGAGTTTCCCCTTGTCCAGTTTTCCGCTGGAAGCATATAGCTGAGGTGGTTGATTGATCTACTCCATTTTCCATCTTTTCTTGGTTAATGCTTTGATTCCTCCATTTTGTTCAGGGGAATCCCCTAAAAAAACTTTGAGGCATTCCCAGTCCAGGCTCCTACATGTACTACTAGTAAGCACAGTGCCTGCCACAGTCCATCACTCTGATCAGCTGGTGGTTTTACCCCCTGGGTTGGTTCTATTCTGAGCCCCGGCCTCCATTGGAACCAATGAGTATCGCAGCTCTCCCCGGCTCTGCCCATCACACTCTCGTCCCTCACCTAAACCAGTGGGAGGTGTGCTGGTCGGGTGTTGCATTCCTTACTGGCAAAGGCCATTTCACCTTGGCATTTTGTGTTTTGTACTGTTTTTTTTTTTTTTTTTTTTTTTTTTTTTATCGCGACCAAACCCGGCCAGGCCCCCCGCACAGTTTCAGCACTTGGGCTTGCCATTGGATGATGTGAACTGACTCAGCCTGCTCTGCCCCAACCCGAGCCAAGTGTATGCCAGTGGGTCACATTCCAAAGCCTCTTCTGGGTTGTTTACCTCCATGCTTCCTGCGTTTATTTGTAGGGTCAGTGTCCTGTCAGAGGAACTGTTCAGACTCCTCCCTCCGACTCCTTCCTGGTGTCGGGCTTCACGCATACCAGCAGGTCCTTTGCCCAGCTGCGCTCTTCAATCCATTCTGGTTCCTGCTGTTGAGAGTTTCAGCCCAGCCACGGCTCGTCCATACCCACATATATCTCATACAAGGCTCAGTTGGGGTTGAGGCCTAGCCGAGCCGTCCCACATCTATCCTGGTCCTCCGGAGCACCAAACTGTGCTGCGGTCTAATCAGGCATGGTGCATTGTAATAGTCTCTTAGTGGAATCTTTTGATTTTTCTATATATAAACTCGTATCACCTGCAAAAAGAGATAGTTTGACTTCCTCCTTTCCAATTGGTATCTCTTTGGTTTCTTTCTTTTTTTGTCTAATGTCTCTGGATAAAAATTCTGTAACTATATGAATAGCAATGGTGAAAGTTGGAATCCTTGTCTGGTTCCATATCTTAGTAAAAATGTTCCAACTTTTCTTCATTCAAAATGATGCTTTCTAGTGGTATTTTGTATACTGCCTTGACTGGGTATAGAAGAACCATTCCTCAGCACAAACTGCTTAAGTTTTTTTTATTATTATTATGACAAGAAGTTGTATTTTATCAAATCCTTTCTCTGCATTTATTGAGATAATCATATTGTTTTATTATTTAACTTGTTAGTGTGATGTGTTATTTTTATTGATCTGCAGACATTGTACCATTCTGGCATGACTGGAATAAATCCCACTTGTTCTGGGTGACTTATCTTTCTTTTTTTTTTAAGATTTATTTATTTTATTACAAAGTCAGATATACAGAGAGGAGGAGAGTCAGAGAGGAAGATCTTCCATCCGATGATTCACTCCCCAAGTGAGCCGCAACGGCCGGTGCTGTGCCGATCCGGAGCCAGGAGCCAGGAACTTCCTCCAGGTCTCCCATGCAGGTGCAGGATCCCAAAGCATTGTGCCATCCTCGATGGCTTTCCCATGCCAGAAACAGGGAGCTGGATGGGAAGTGGAGCTGCCGGGATTAGAACCAGCGCCCATATGGGATCCCGGGGCGTTCAAGGCAAGGACTTTAGCTGCTAGGCCACGGTGCCGGGCCCAGGCGACTTATCTTTCTATTGTGTTACTATTAGCTTCATCCCAAGTCTCGGGATGAAGAAACGAATGCTTGTGGATGTTTGCTCTTCAAGCAAGTGTTCAAAATGCATTACCCAAATACGCGAACACATTATCTTCTAACAGAATAACAAGATTGTAACATTCCTTTGGCCATCCCTCTTTTCCACTTACTCTTAAAACTGATCATTCTTGATCTCTGGTAGCATATTTATATTGTAAGAAATACATGATTTGGGGCCCGGCGGCTACATTGGAAGACATTTCAAAAACGTTATTATGTCCCTGGATTAGAAACTACTGTGTTTATTTTTATTTTTCATGATATGATTCCACATACTCAGGGCTAAACGTGCCATCTTTAGTACATTTTCTCTCTCTCTCTCTCTCCCTCTCGTGCACGCGTGCGTGAGAGAGAGATCATGATTACTCATCTGCTGATTTGTTCCCCAAATGCTTGCAACATCCTGATCTGTGGCAAGGGCACGGTTAGGAATGGAGAACTCCATGCAGAATCTTGGTCTTCTACATGGCTAGAAGGACTGAACTGTCTGAATGACCACCTGCTGCCTTCAAGGGAGTGTATCAGCTAGAGATAGTAGCTGGGAACAAAACAGGCACTTCAGCTCAGGCACTCTGGTATGGGCTGTAGGTATCCAAGCTGGTGTCTTAACTGTTTTTCCAAATGCCTATTTCTAAATTTTAGACTTACGAACTTGTAGTTCAAATTGACTTTATCCTTCTTTCCATTTGAGAGAATTTGGGCAAGTTTCTTGACCTGCTCATAACTTGGGTTCATATTATTAAAATAAAATTTTCTAGAGACTAATAAGAGTAAAAAAAAATCTACATCGAAAAAGGATTAGGAAAACTACTTATTTCTTCAGTGCTTCGTGTGTGTGTGTGTGTGTGTGTGTGTGTGTGTGTGTGTGTGTGTTTGTATCTGTGGATGTGAAAGTATTGATTCAATGTTACTGTTCCCAATCACCAGCTCAAATACCACACTCTAAAATCCCTGATGCCATTCATTTTTACTTTAGAATTTTTACTTTAGAAACTACTATATACTCATAAAACTGTATTATATATATAGGTGTAATATTAATAATTTATTCATTTGTTTAAATTTTTATTTGAAGGAGAGAAGCAGGGAAGAAAAGGATCCTCCATCCTCAAGTTAACGCCCAAAATAGCTATAATGTTTTTGGCTGGACCAGGCTGAAGCCAGGAGCCCCATGTGAGTCTCCTGATGGATCAATACTTGTGTCCAGGGATTTGGGCTATCTGCAGCTGCTTTCCAAGGCAAATTAGCAGGGATATGGATAGAAAATAGGCCAGGACTGGAACTGGGTCTCATATGTGGTGCCCATTATACCATAAGGCTGACCCCAAGAAGTCACTCTTGACCACATTTGTTAAAATGAATCTCAAATAAGGGCCAGAGTTGTAGTGCTGCAGGTTAAGCCATAGCTTGTGATGCAAATCTAGTACTAAAGCACTTGGAAAAGCAGTGAAAGATGGCCTAGTTTATTAAAGCCCACAAAGGAGTCTCGAATGGATTTCCTGACTCAATCCTAACACTTAGCCTTGGCTGTTGTAGCCATTTGGTGAGCAAACTAGCAGATGAAAGATTTCTGTGTCTGTCTCAGTGTCTCTGTCTCCTTCCTTTGTAACTCCGCCTTTCAAATAAATAAAAAATTTAATGGAGTATTATGATTTGATACTCACTGTCAAATGTTAGCTAACTTTGTATACACCTTTGGTTATCATGTAACAGTTGAGCATTAATATTTATTTCTAGATTTTTTTTTAACAATTTTACAGAGCTTCACTTAAAATGTTTGGTATCTTACAATCTGTTGGCACAAAAAATGTAACAACGCAAATGACAGGAGAGCAGACGATAATGGAGTCTGATGCTTCATTTTTTAAAGGGAAACGTATTTCCAGAGAGAACATCTGTTCTCAATGTTGAGTGAGGGGGCCATAACTGGGGCTGCTATAATTTGAGCAGATGGAAGTGGCGTGGACTAGAAATTCACAGAGCATTGGAGACCGAAGTTTGTCACCTCACCAGATTGCTTCCTGGATAGTTCCTTTCTCATAGTTTTGAACCTGCAAGTGCAAAATGAGTACACATTGTCTTCTGAATAAAAAGACCTTCCCATGTGTCAACTTCAACTTCAGTCTTTGTTCAGAGGGCCCAGATTAGATAGTTACATGTTTCTCTTTGCTGTGTACATGGAACGATCACAGGCCATTTGTCTGTAGCTACATTAGTAAGAACTGAATGAGAAAGTCATGGCTATCAAATTAGAAAAGAACCAATTGGGTCAATTAACTTACTGCCTTTTAACTGTGGCAGCATTGTTCCCTCAACAGTCAGTCTGGCCTTTGTCCAATTTTATTTTAAAGGAAAAGCATTTTAAAGGTTCTCTTTCATAAAGGCCGTTAGATTCCTGGTTTTAGTATGCTCGCTTTCTTCCTTTTACTCATTTTTTTTTTGTCTGTCATTCTCTTAAGATAATGAAATCCAGACTGTGTTACACATTGCTCAAAGATCTAAAAGAAAATCTCATTGCAGCAGGATTGTGTTGAAGGAATAGTGTATGTTTTTAACTTTCCATTGAATTAACTTGCTATTGTGGCCAGAAGTAGAAAAGGCAGAACCTTTTAATAATACAGCTTATTTCTTTGCCTATCTTAAAGACAGGTAGTTGCGTTTAGAGGGTTAAACTTAACACAATATATTCGTATTTTGAAAATGACAGTCCAAATGTGCTCTTAAAATTTGTGCTGAAGTATCATTCCTATCTCTACCAGGAAAGGACAATATATTTAATATATTTGGCTTAGTACCTATGACTGATGGGTTAATCGACACTAGAAATATGTAGAGGGACAGATTTAGATAAGAGAGGATAGTGATTCATGCATGCTTATCAAATGATGTTTCATTCAGAGTTATGAATAAGCCATAATAAACACAGAGCTATGACTTGTGGTTGAGCATCAATAAAAAAAGATGAAGACAAGTGGTGAAAAAAATAAGCAATAACCAGAAGAGATCAAAACATTACTGTAAGTAAAGACTTTTTATCATTTCCCTGTTTGTATATATGGGGAAAAGAGGTTTTTAGGCTTCTCTTACTTTTAAGCAATAAAATTAAAGACACTGGCAATAATGTGATGTACCCTAAGGAAGTGTAAACTCTTCTGAGGATACAAAACACTTTTCATGTTATCCAACACTCACAAAACTAAAATTGTCCATCTACTCTGTGTAAAGAATGTTAGTTTTCATGGGAAGTATATATAAAAACAGATCATCGTTTCCACATGTGAAATGAGAGAATGTACACATATTCATATATATGTGCATGTATATAAATTCATTTATTTGAGACGGACTGTTCATGAGTGCTCTTATATGGCTGCAAAAACACCAGGTTGCTGGAGACTCAGTTCAGGTCTCCCATGTATGTGGTAGGGATTCATCAACTTAAGCCATCACCAGCTGCCTCTCAGGACGTACATTAGCAGGAAGCTGCAATTGAGAGCAGTGTTGGGAGTTGAACCCATGTGCTCTAACATGGGTTAAGGACATCTTAACCAGCATTCCCCCTTCTCCCACTTTATATTTTCGAACACTCACCAACATGTGGTAATTTACAATGCCAAGGCAAACTACTGAGGCTGCTTAAAAGTGAGAAGATTTCAATCTAAAGAACAATGCAATCAATGGTGCATAAATATCAAGGCGTAATAACTCCCATGAACCTGCCTCATTGAATAGGGCTAAGAACCTAGAATAGATTGGAAATATAGTGTCTGTGAGCTTACAGATGCCTAATAATTAGGATAATTGTATTAGCATAGAAGGAATGCCATGGTGTTTGGTTTGCTTGTCAGGTGTTTGTCATCATGTATTCTAATACTCTGATCATTTGGGTGATGAATTCTTTTTTCCTTCCAGCTTGTATATGACATTTCAATAATATGTTGATGGTCAAAAATATTTAGACATAAAATGTGGAATATTGAAGCATTTTGGCATTGTGCATGCCCATGTGTATGCAATGAACATTTTCAAGAAGAAAGTATCAGGTTTTCTCAAAGGGTTCTTTTCATTCATTTTTGACATGCCTGAACCTAAGCAGAACAAATAGATCCAACCTTCCTTGTATTGGGTCTACTTTGTAATTGGCCCTGGGCGCTTTACTCTTTTCTACAGAGGTTTATTTATTTATTTATTTTTGCAAGTATTTAGGATTTAATCCACAGAATGGGAAAAAAGAAAAAAACTCTGTGTGGTAAGGACATCTTGTGGAAGGATAACTCCTGGCTTCCTTGTTGGAGGTTGAGAATGAGGGTGCTCATTGGAAAAAAACAGCAGTTAACATTACCAGTGCCTCTTATGAGCAGCCGTTGCTTTGATTACTTTACATGAGTTTTCTCATTTAGTTACCACCATCATCCTATGATTTAGATAAAATGAGCAGAGTATGTCAGAAAGTTCATGGAAATTGTAATTAAAACATTATTTTGGTGCAAAACAACCTAAATGCATGAAGAGTATTTATCATGTTTCTCATGAATTTTTAAACACTTTTTCTCATACATGAGTTTCCAATTTTTATGTGTCAAATAGAGTTATCTCTTAACTCCATTGTCTCCATGACCTTTCTGTGGTGCCCTTTGTATTATTAGCCTCACTCTATATTTGAGACAACAAAGACCCAAAGAAGGTAAATATCTCACCTATCCTTTCATGGTTGTAAGCAGCAAAATTAGCTGTCATGTTCAAGCAGCCTGGCTTTAGTGGCCAAACACAGTAAGTGCTTCACTAAACTGTCCCACCCCTGCAGAGTTTCTTGGACAGATCTGAGAGTTCTGTGCCCTGGTCATTGGTATTTATTTAAAAAAAAATTCTCCCCTGGGGATTCTGATGAGCTTCCAGGGCTTAGAAGTTCTGCCTGTAAAGCAAGCTGACCTGGCTTCTTTGAAAAAGATCCAGTGCCCAGGTCTGAGGGAAAATGGGAGGGAGACAGCAGGGATGCTCATGAGCCATCCAGTGATAAACATCCACCATATGGTCAAAATGATACTCACTGCCTCCCAGTGAGGGAAGCAAACACTTTGCGTATTGAAATGCACTGTTTATTTTCTCATGCAGTGGTTTCAGTTCAAATTAAATGTTTCACCTCAGACAAGGAACTAATAACAAATGATCTCCTCCCTCAGTGGTGCAGTAACAAATATGTAGTAATTTGAAAGCTGGGAAGAAAAGTATTACTCCCAAAGTTGCAATAAATATAGGATATGTTTAGAGAGTCCTTTGATGAAATGAACACTGAAGGTGCTGCTAGCAGTACTTCTACCTAAGGAAAAGAAAAACAGTTAAAAAAAAGAAAAGAAAGAAAGAAGCAGCAGCAGCATTTAAAAATGCTGTCTGATCTGTCAACATTTTGTTAGCATGTAATACCTTAAGGACACAACTTAGAAGTAGAATCTTCAGTGAAGCAAAAATTCATTCCTTCTTCACATCACAGGAGAGGGAGCCAGCAAGTAGAACAGCCAGGCGTAAGGTTTAGCAGTTTAAAAGCAACTTTGTAAGATAGATTGTTTCTGTCCCCTGTCTTTTTTTTTTTTTTTATTGGTTTGCTTAAAGGTCAGTTGCCAAATGTCCTGGTTTCTTTAAGGAAATTCCCTGATGCCTGCTCTCAAGGCCCATTTCCATGCTACTCTCTTTGCCCTCACTGTGTCCTGGGGGATCTGTGATTTTTTTTATCCTCTCTACCAGGCTCCCTGTTTCAAGAACTCCAAAGGAATCACTCTCAGCCCAAATTATTTGATTGCATCTGGCTCTGATCTAATGCATTAGCAGAAGCAAGAAAAAAAAATTCAGAGCCAAGAGTAGCTTCTGCTACACTCTCTAATCCCAGGGAGAGTCCAAGGTCAGGTCTCTGCAAAATGACTTGCCTGCTTACTACTAGCCATGACCAGTCTTCCTCTTCCTGTAGTTTTTCAGGCATGTGGCCACAGAGAGAAGTAGTAGTCCACTCGGAGTGGCTTTAGGTTTTCAGTTTCAGTTTTTTTCTCCCTCAGATAACTCAAAATGCACAAGCAGTTACAGAATAGTTCAGAAAGTTCTCAAGTACCATTCATTCTTCCTTCCCCAACATTTTCGTCTTGTGTAACTATAGTACAATACTAAAGCCATGAAATTGACCTTTGGGAAGTCCACAGTTCGTTCAGATTTCACCAGATACAGATGCTCCGATTGGTGTGTGTTAGTGTGAGTATATTATCTGTGCAATTCTATTACATGTATAGTTACATGTATCTAATAACACAAATAATATGTGCACTGTTCTATCACCACAAGGCAATCTTGTGCTACCACTTTATAGCCATCCCCCCAGCTCCTAAACTCTGGCAACCACTAATCTATTTTCTATCTATCTGCTACATTATTTAAGGAATGTTGTATAAGTGGAATAATAGAAAATATGATTTTTTTCCACTTAGCATGATTCCCTCAAGGTCCATTTTAGGTGTTAGGTATAGCAAAAGTGTCTTCATTTTGCTCATTAGGTAGTATTATCAGATATGGATATACTACAGTCAATTTAATCATTCACTTGTTAAAGGCCATTGTTAAAAATGGAGGCTTCCATTTTTTGACTATTGCACATAAAGCTGCTATAAAAATTGTGCAGGTGTTTGTCAGTCAAATAGTAAAATCAGAATTTAGTTTTGCAAGAAATGACTGAACTATTTTCTATAATTCATATGTTTAATCAACAATGTATGAATGACTTAGTTTATCAATGCCGTTACTAGTACATGGTATGCTACTTTTTTTTAAAGAAATCAACTTTTAAAAATTATTTTGTGTGATAAACAGAGAGACACAACTCCCATTCACAGGTCTATGTCAAAACTGCATCCAATAGCTCCTGACTTGGTCCAAAGTAGAAAATAAGATAGTTAATCTAGCTCTCTGGCATGAATGACAGGAATCCAATCATTTAAGTCTTGAGTGCTACCTTTAAATGTCTTCATAAGCAAGAAGCTGGGGTCAGGAACTCAGCCAGGTATTTGAATTCAGACATTCCAATTTGGAATGTTGGCATCTTAAATAGCATCCTAGCCACTAGGCCGAATGACCACCCTAATTTTTACTTTTAGTCATTCTGATATATTAAATTTCCCTTTTATATGGTTAATGACATTAAAAATTAACATAATGCAAAATAATGACTATATACAGCATGCATCATTACTCTTGATTAATAGAATTCGTGTTAATACTTATACACTTATATTATGCTACTACATTTTTTTTACCTTTTCCTATACTTGCCATTCCATGATGCATTTAGGTATCAGAAAGTTAATCTTTTAATGGTGAATTGAAGAGCTATGGTATTATAATACCTTGGGAACAAATAATAGGAGGAGATTATAGGGAGGCAGAGAAGAGCAGGGAGGAATATGTTGGTGAGGTGGACAAGAGGAGGCTTGTATCCCAACCCTGAACACTCCCAGATCCTCACCAAGGACTATCAGTACGAGCACCAAGGACTACATCCCAACAGCCAGGGAGAACACGGGGAATTGGAGTGCATTCGGAGGCCAGGAACTCCGAGGTCACCCAGCCCAGTCTGGATCTACCACATGGGATGGAAGAGGCCCAAATCCTTCCTCACAGTCCCCAAGGTCATCAGAACAACAGCCAGGAGCCCTGAGGGATCTGCAGAAACAGAAGAACAGCAAACATCCTTCGGGACTAGGGAGAGGAGCTTCTCCTGGTCCTTATTTAGTTCCAACTTTGGATCCCCACCCTCGCATGCAATGACCATCAGGATCGCTCCAGAGCACCCTCCCCCCCCAAATAGAATAGATAGTCAGAGAAATACAGGGAAAGCTTAGAATAAAACAGGAAACGATCAGCGTGGCTCCACATATACCTTACTAGAAAGGACACAAAGATTAGTTACTCCTCAGTAGGGGATGGAGGATTTCTCTGCACACCCCTCCTATGCACCTCAACTGTTGACAAAGGCCTTGTTAGATTTATAAGCCAATTTAGATTATCCTAAAATCTACCAAGTTCAGCAAAAATATGTGTCAGCACAATAAACTGCTAAATACTAAAATGAAAACAGACACGAGACAGCTGAATAGTACCCTATAGCCACTTTAAGATGTATAGCAGCCGGTTCTGTGTACAAACAAAAATTGAAGGGTCACTGAAGTAGTCACAGGATGTGGTTAAGAACTTGCACTGTTATAACGTATTGATTACTCAATCCATGTCAATTAATTCCATAATGTTGTAAATTGTTGTTGACGTTGTGCTGGGGCTTCTAATTGATCGGGACAATATTCTGCCAGCTCTGCCTTCAGACCAGAGAAGGTCTCCCCAAGAAACTGTTGAATTTACCTGGACAATAAGATGCTGGACTCTATGCTTGGTATATGTTTGCCAAGAAAGAATATTGACTGAATTTGAACTGTAATACTGCAACAAGGTGGAGGAATCCACCATGGGGGGAGGGCACGGGGAGGGGATGGGGGAATCCCAGAGCCTATGAAACTGTGTCACATAATCCAATGTAATAAATAATTAAAAAAAAAAAGAAATATGTTGGTGGAAAAAGTAAAAAAATTCAATTCCTTATTCCCCATTTCTATAATCTCTTTGGTGATGTAACTATTCATATTTTGTCCTTTTCTGATTTTTTCCTTTTTAATGCTGTATTTTCAAAGTTCTTATATATTGTAGACACAGATCCTTTGCCAAATAGGTGATTTGCAAATATTTTATCCAAGTCTATAATTTGTCTCTTAATGCAAGTAGTATTTTTTTTTGAAATTTACAGCAGAAAAAGTTGTTTTTGATGAAGCCCAGATTATCATTTTTTTTCTTTTATAGATCAAACACAAAAATTCTTTGGCCCTGGAACCAATATTGTTATTATGTTACTCATGGATATATAGCTGTCCAACTACTACATCCTCATTTATTTTTCACTTTTGTTTATTTATATAAAGGGGGATGTATTTCATGCTTTTCATATATATGTATGTACTTTTAAGAACATAATAATGCTGCTCTCCTTTCAATTCTTATTTTCCACTTTGAAAAATATTTTTTTTATTGGAAAGGCAGATTTACAGAGAGAAGGAGATACAAGAATAGCTTCTGTCTGCTTGTTTGCTCCCGAAGTGGCCACAACAGCTGGAGCTGAGCTTATCTGAAACCAGGAGCCAGGAGCTTTTTCTGAGTTTTCCCTGTGGGTGCAGGATCCCAAGGATTTCGGCCATTCTGTATTGCATTCCCAGGTCACAAAGAGGGAGCTGGAAGGGAAGTGGATCAGCTGGGACACCAACTCATGCTCTTAAGGGATCCCGACATGTGCAAGGTGAGGGTTTAACCACTGAACCACTGGGCTGGGCCAAATTTTGTATTTTTATTTTATTTTATTTTTTGATGACATAATTTCAATTTGCTTTATAGTCACAACCTGAACTCTCCACTAAAGAATTCAAAAAGAAGAAAGTAGAATCCCCACTATCCCTCAGAAGTATGGGGCATTTATTGATAAAGCTATTCTCCCAATGAGTTACTTTGCCATTTCTGTCAAACCAGTTGATCATGTTTGCAGGATCTGTTTCTGTGTTCCCTATTTTGTTTCACTGACTTAGAAATTTGTTTTTGTGCCAATAACTCATTGGCAGTCTAGATTACTATATCTAGACGATAAACCCTAAAAATGGAACATTTTCTCTCACTTTCTTAAAAAAAAAAAAAAAGGAAAAAATTCAAGTGGTTCCATTAACAAACTACCCTCGGGCCCGGCGTGATAGCATAGTGGTTAAAGTCTTCACCTTGCATGCGTCAGCATCCCATATGGGCGCCGGTTCTAATCCCAGTGGCCCCATTTCCCATCCAGCTCCCTGCTTGTGGCTTGGGAAAGCAGTCGAGGATGGCCCAAAGCCTTGAGACCCTGCACCTGTATGGGAGACCTGGAAGAGCTCCTGGCTCCTGGCTTCGGATTTGCTCAGCTTCAGCGGTTGCGGTCGCTTGGGGAGTAAACCATCAGACGGAAGATCTTCCTCTCTGTCTCTCCTCCTCTTTGTATAACCTTCCTTTCCAATAAAAAATACATAAATCTTAAAAAAAGAAAAAAAATACCCTCATCACTAAGCCTGTTACCCCTAAACTGACTATGGCCAAGAGTTCATGCTATCAAGTCTAAATGCTATCTAGTCTAAACGGAGTGAGAGCCTTTTCGGAAGAACTAAAAAACCAGTTTTCTGCTGCTTTTGCCAAGAGCTCAGCTTAGATATTCCTCGGGGAAGAAAATGAAGCAATTGTAGGATATATTTGGTTTGCTTACTACTATCTCTTCAGAAATGCACTCAAAAGTAACCCAGCTGAAAGTCATAAACAATTTAAGGAACCAAAAGGATATTCAGTTTGAGTGGCCTTCCAAAGTTCACTAAGGCCACCAAGAAAAAGTGCCTAATTTTTCTACTCTTTTTTTTTTTTTTCCTCTTACAGGGAAGCTGAGTACTACCGGGGTTAAGCCATTCAGTGAATTAAAAATAAATCATGACAAAATAAAACAAACCCCAAACTGCTAGCTTTCTAACGGGGTCATGTCGGAATCCCAGGAAGAATTACTTTCTGTTGATGTGATATGATTTGGGGAGTACACCAAGACAAACTTGGCCTTCAGTATTTCTCTCCAACTGCTTACTGCTGACACCTTACCTTCTGATGTGAGTATAAGATTTTGAGTCAATATGCCATTCAGGAATCCCAGGAATGGTTGACATTTCCAAGACTTATTATAATGCATATGTTACTATGAGTCTGTGCAGCTTTTATTGAATTTGGATTTTTGTAAAGGCAAATACAGAAGAAAGATTGATGTTGGAAGACAGTGGAAGCTTGAGCGGGCCAGAGGAGAATCTAAAATAAGAAGAGCATTGGTTTTGAGGACAATGTTTCCTTTCTAAAGCAAACGTTGCCTTAGATTGTTAAGCTTCCTGTGATAACGACACTATCATTGTTCTCTTTTAGTTAGGTGGTCATCATGAAAACAAAATCCCAGCCCTTCCTTGTTCTTCACATGTGCTATGTTCTATTGATCATTTGATTATTCTCAGACAATTTGAGGAAGTCTGAAATATGACACTTGGAAGGCTGCCATGTATGTGAAAGGAGAGACCCCTTTTAATACATCCAAACCAATTGAATTCTGTTGAATTTGATTTGATTACATGTGGTTCAGTTCAATTCAATTCAGCCTTTATTGCATGTTAAGCAAATGCCAGGCACTGAGCTCTGGTGCTGAATGTGCGTGTTAAGGCAAAACAGAATCACTTCTGGGAGATGGCACTGGCACCCAAGCTAGGCACTCTGCTCAGAACATGGTTTTTTTTTTTTTTGAATGAATACAATAGACAGTTAAGGTTATCAATGTAGGCTGCAAAGAGAATTTTTGAATCGTGCTAGCATCTCTTTGAGTCAAACTGTGATTTGCTTTCTGGAGGGAGAGTCATAATTTCCTGGCTTTGCCTTGTGTGACATGTCAGCAGTGGATCAGAGGGCTGCTGAGAAGAGGGGTTGGCAGGAACATGATAGTCAGACCATGATGGTATGATAAGGATATGTTTAGCCTAAGAGCAAGCATCTATTATAGGGATTTATTCCTGAAAATCGTTCTGGGCTGATGCCTCCATTATAAACCTCATACTCTTGATTTCAGTGAGCTGCATAACAGAATGCCCATTACGTTTAAAAAGAGATGCAAGCTAGTGCCTTTATGTCAAACTGGGTAAGTGTAAATGGGCTGGAATCTTAAAACACCTTTAGTGGCTTCCCCTGTCATGTTGATCTGTGGTGTTGCCTGGCTAACACAACAGTGGCCTTGCTTGAGAAAATGACACTGGCTTGTTTTTAAATCCAGTTAAGCTTTTGAAGTCAAGCAAAAAGGAATCTGGATCAAGTAGACATAAATTTTCACATCATGTACCAAATAGCTTCAGATTTTTTTTTCTCAAGTTGATTTCTGAACTCAAGCACCCTTAAAGGTGAAGTCATCCCCTTCACGCAGAAAAATTGGATCTGGACAGATAGCCATTATGACAGATGTGCTTGGGAAGCATTTAAGCATTTTTAGGCAACTGCAAGGTTCTCATGTTGTGTAGGTGGAACTTGTGGAAGGATTGGCCAGATCCCTTGCCTGATTCTGAAAGCACAGGCATTCATTCACCCAAGAGAATCACTCATGGAGAAGCTGCCTCTCCCTGCCTTCTTCTGCCCCTACCCCCAAATCTTCTAGCATACAGTGGTGAGACAGTGAGGTCAGCCTAAATCACCCTTTGGGGCATGGCACTGACAACTGCAAGGGTGTGAAGGGGTGGGATGTGAGGCAGGTGTGAGAAACATGTCAGGTCTTGATGCACAAAGACTTGCAGTGATGTCTTGCACCCCTTATAAATCGCTTAGCCTCTTAGTGGTAAAGAAAGTTAAAAGCAAGCATGATGAGTGATTTAAGCATCTATTAAACAAGATGTTCTAAGCTGAGGTTTCCAAAGCAGGCACTTCTTGCTTGTTCTTTAATCAACTCCTTACAAGTTCTGTTTACGAAACCCAGGGGCAGTGGGAAAGTACCTCATTTCCTGCCTCTCTCAGATGTAGCTCAGCCCGTAACTGAACTGTTTGTAGGGGCAGATCTTGACGCAGGGAATACTTTGGGAAGGAGAATCTGCAGCCAACTATTTGTACAGATCAAATGAAGTTATTTAGGATCCAGCTTGGTCCTCTGAGGCTTTTCCTGATTATTATTTCTGCCTTTTGTTCCTGAGGATTGCTTCCAGAATAGGAATAAGGGAAGTATGAATCACTTAGATCTGTAACATGTCAGCTTCTCTGATCAAAAGGTTCAGTGGGAACATATGGAAAGAAATGTTCAGCTTCAGTGGTAATCAAAGAAATGCAAATTAGAATATTGAGAGTTTTCTCTCCCATTGAAACAGTAAAGGAGGGAAATTGAAAATACTTAGAGCCAAAGAAGAGATGATGAAATCATCACACTCATATGTTGCTGACAGGACTATAAAACACTATAAATTGGTACAACTCTTTTGGAAAGCAATTTGGCACTGTTTATCCCTTTTGATGTGAAAATTTAACTTCTGGGAATCTATATATCCTCAAGGAGTGATATTAAGTAGGTACAATTTTAGGTAGAAATATGCTTATTGTGACATTCGTTTTAGCCAAATATTGGAAGCAACCAAAATGAATGGGAGTGTGGGAATATGTTTAACTACATTATGGCATGACCACATGACATGCTGCTAGGCAGTCATTAAAAATGTTTACAAGGAGATTTAATAACATTGGAAAATATTTATGTTGCAATATTAACTGGAGAAAACCACACACCTTTATGTGTACAGTGAAAACATGATGTTTAACGATAAGTATAAAATTACATGGTAAAAAGGATGGGAGGAAATGTCTCCAAATGGTAACATTGGTTGAATTTAGATGATGATATTATACTTATGTTTCTCTCTGTTTTTATTATTACTTTTAAAATATTTTGTTCTTATATTTTCTGCACTGTTTATACCCTACAGTTATAATTGGGAACATTTTCATTCAAAAATATTCAGTGGATGATAAGGTTGGTGATGGAAAATACTGATTAAAAATGAGTTTAGTCGATTTCCTAGAGCAAGTTTCTACTTATTTCCTTGTTAGGAGACAATTGTGCAATGATCATTTATGTTTCAGCCCATCTTGTGAACAGAGACACTGATTGCCTTGTTCTGGACTTACTTTTTCAATGTTTGTGTAATAAGGAGCCTTGAAAGACACAGATAATATCTTTCCAGGACAAAGGTCTGGCTTAGTTATTGCCCCTTACAAAGAACTTAGATTTCCTATACTTAGGAGTTCTTTTCCTATAGTACACGGGCCATGTGGTCTTTTAAACATGAAGACTATAAAGTAGACTGAAGAAAATGCTGAAGATTCTGGTTGTTGGTTGCTGCGAAAGATCAAATTTATATCTCCAGCATCCACCAAAAATGTGGCAGGTTAAATTGTTAGCTTGTAAGTAAGATAGTATCTCTGACTCTTCACAATTCTTGAGTTTCATTGCACAGAATCATTTTTCATATGTCCTCCCCTCACTAAAAAGGAGGTTCAATCAAAGATGGTGTGGCAAAGTAAAGTAGAATCTTGATATTTGGCTTCTTAAATTATGAATTCTTTCATGGGTTTCAGCATATTGTTCCTCCAACCAAGGTTTATTTTGGTTTAAAAAAATTAAGGAAATTTGTTGAGTGGGTGACCAATAGTAATTGTTACAATAAGTGGTCAGTATCAATGGGAAAAATGGAACATGTACTTCAGGAAAGTAGAAGCTAAGGGCTCTGCAGATTCGAAGCCGGACATTTTGTTTGTGGGCCTGGTATTCGGGAAAGGAGGTAATATGTAGGATGTGCAATGAAAGATAGAATTTTGATGGATCGAGATGGAGATCAATAGGCTGATAAGAAGATGTTCCAGGCAGAAGAGTGATGTTAGGAAAGGTATAGTGTGGAGAAAGCACATGGCATATTTAGAAAGAAATGGAGATGAGTTCATTTTCTCCCTAAGTCTATGAAGTAAATGTGGAATATTGGAGCTTATTGTGAGCTATGTAAATTTGAAAAAAAATCATTTTGCTACTGTCCCTCAGTATTACCAGATGCCAGATGAGAAAATGAAACTTGGTGTTTAATTTTCAGAGATGTGGCAAGTCATAGTATGAAGTTTCATAGAAGTAAACTGATGAAAAATTGTAATTACTGTACTTTATGAGGTTATAAAGGACAAGCCAGTTGAGAACTGTTGTAACATAATAACTAGCTTGCCCTCTAGAATCTCCCAGCCTACAGAGAGTGGAATGGCATACATTTGGAGTCAGAGGCCTGGATTTGAGAACTGACACACTCCCTCTCTTGATTTCTTTCACTCATTTATGGAATAAACATTTTGAATTTGATGTTTGCTGAAGGATTTTCCAGCTTTGATATTTTCTCTATTTCCACATCAGGATAATTACCTGTAATCATACACAGCCTACCTTTGATCCCTCCTCCCACTCCTATTTATCATGCATACACACCACACACTGGCAGTATGACACATAGACTTGCTAAGACATGAACTTTGATCCCAGGAAATATTTTTATGTCAAACTTGTGTTGAAGCTGTGCCTCCCTTGTGGAGTTTATTTTTAGTTTAGCACTCATGTATGCCAAATCATTCTGCTGTGGGCGAAGTTAAGATGGGACTAGGAACTGAAAGACCCATAGCTTTAGAATTGGCATTTAAGGTAACATCTGCTGGGTTAGCTCTCTATCCCATGAATTCCATTAAAGTAAAAACTTATTTACAGAATCCTTCCTATTTACTATTTTTAATGCCCTATCAATTACATTACCAATTTGCATGACCTACGATGACAACGTAATTCAGCTCAAAGTGAAGTTAGAGGGAGACGACCCACATGTAGAGAAATGCTCAATTCACGCACGAGCTTTCAGGCAGCTGCTTCTCTTTGTCATCTCTTTCAGAAGGTTGTCACTGTAGAGTGTTCCTTTAGTGCAAAAGGGCGGGAAGCAGCTCCGTCTGTTTGGAGCCTGTCATGCTTTTTGTGCATCTTTGTGATAGAAAAAACCAATAGGCAAGGAATCTTGCTTTGAGAGTCTCATACCAAGGGGCAGTGAGAAATGCATCCAGCACAGAAGTCAGAGCCTCAGTGGAGAGTCTTTTGTCTTGGAGGTTACTGCTTTCTGCTTTTCACAGAAACCTGACAACCTCAAGCATTAGCAATGCCAGTCATGATGCTGTGTGAGTTCCTATCATGTGTCCGATATTCATCTAGGCACAAAACCTAAGGGAAAAGATAAAACATGATCTCAAGGATCCTGTAACAGTTGAGGAAAGAAAATAGTTTTGGGTATGTGTGTGGAGCAGGGGGAGTCACAAATGGCACAGTAGTGTTTGCAAAACAGCATACAAATGAGTACAAATTAACATGGTGTAACTAGGATAGGGATGACTTGTGGAAGCCAAGAAGGAAGAGGTGATCACAATGGAGAAGGGTTAATAAGCCAAGGCTTCCCTGATGAGGAGAATTTTAAGCTGAGTTTTAAGGAGGTCCACAACACATCCACACAGGGCTCTTGGCACTATTCCTCCATTCAGTCAGTTTTGATTTGGCATCTGTTCTAGCCTGGCACTGCAGGGTGCTTTGGAGGATACACAGAGGTACAAAGCTCCAGCCCTGCCTTCCCCCAGGAATTTGAAGTCTGTTAAGTAGGTTCATTTATTTCCCACTCATGATGTTTTCTTCCATATGGAGTGACATCCCATCAGCTTAGCACTTCTGGCCTCCCTCTGCCCCGCCCCCCCACATGCCTGCCCCTCCTTCATCACAGTGGCTGCTCTGATTGGTGAGTTTGAGAAAAGGCTCTGAGCATGTGAGGTCCAGATGTGCCCTTTCACTTCCGTTTGAGAGCAAGCTGGCTTGCAGAAAATATTCTGCTTCACTCTTGTGTGTCTGAAGTTAGATAGGTGCAGATTCTCATATGGCATCACCTGCTGGCTTCCAGTGCCATTTAATGACTGAGTGCATAAATCTATGAAATTCTATGTTTCAGAATTGTGAAGCTCACCAAAGCCACATCCTTGATCTTAGACTTTAGCAGTAACAAAAGTGATGTTAAAAAATACTACTTTTACTTGGGATAGAAGGAAGAAGAGAATGACAGGAAGAGGTGTGTGTATGTATGTATGTATGTATGTATGTGTGTATGGTGTGTGACACACACAGAGAATATGAATATGCCTATCCAATGATTTACTCCCTAAAGGCCTGCAATTGCCAGACTGAAGCCAGGAGCTTAGAATTCAATCCAGGTGTCTCACATGAGCCCAATATTTGAGCTATCATTGCTGCATACCAGGGTCTGTATTGGCAGAAGCCTGGAGTTAGAAGCCAGAGTCAGGTATTAAATGCAGTTACTCCAACGTGTGGCAAAGTGACTTAGCTACTAACCCAAGTGCCCAATCCATGAAGATGATGTTTTAGTTTCTACTAGTTTGACTTTTTATTATGAGATTCACTCTGAGTTCAGAGGAGTGCTATATATTTGTCCTCCTCACCACCCCTAGCTAAATTTCAGCAAGAGGTATGAATAAGGTTCATTTATCAATATCAGAAAATATGAATAAGGCTAGTGTGGCTCTCGTAAGATTTCTCTCCTGACCCTGCAAAGTCTACTACTAATATAGAAAAGGAGTACCTTTTGAGACTCTCAACATTTGCAACATTTCTTGCAAGCTGACCCCATTTCACTTGCTGTGACTGTCTCTTGACTTCCTACTGTGGGTTTTCATTCTTGCTGCCGTTTCTAGTCATAATGTCTCTTCTGAGATCTGACTTGTGTATATAATTTTCTGCTTGGCACTCCCACTTGAATGTTGCTCAGATTTCTTCAACTTTAGGGCCCAAAATTATCTCTTATGTCCCTAGTGTTCCACTCCAACCTGTGCCTTTCCCCGTTTTCTTCATCTCAATGAAAGATGTTACCATTCATCCAGTGGCTAGAAAAAAATCTGTGCGTGATCTATATTTAGATAATCATTTGATCAATGTCTATTTCTTTTGGGTATCATCTCTACTTTTGCTGTGCACCATGTTAACTGTGTGCTTCTGGGTTTCTGGATCATAGTGCTTGGTAAGTATTTATTGAATAAATGTATCCTACGAAGTGTCCCCAAGTCTAGGTTCTTAACTTGCTGCAGCAGGTTTGTTGGGCTTTTGACATGTGGTTTCTTTATCCCCTGGAATTCTAGCATCATCTTTCTCCCATCCACTAATAATTAAATGTGCTTTGTCCCAAGACAAGTGTCTCAAGACACTTCAAAATGATCATGAAAAATGCATTTGGAAATCAGTTTATTTTGGTGCAATTTTTTTGAGATCCATGTATTATTTGTTTTCATAATATGTATTTTTGTCAACTTTCTGAAGACCCTGTTAATAGATTACCATGAATACTAAGAGGAAGAGAATCAAGGGGAGATTATGCGGGTTTTGTGAGGAAGAATATTTTGAACTGGGTCTTGAAAGATAGAACATATTCGTATTTGGTAGAACATGAGTAAGAGAGTGAGACTTTTGTCTTGAGGAAATCACTAACAAAAAATTGAAAGGTAGAGGAGCATGGCATACTTTGGGATTATGGCTAATAGATCAGTTTGTGAAATGATAGAATGTAAGCTACAAGCAGAGTAGTAGGCTCTACCCAGTTTGTAGAGAGAAAAAGTTCCTAAAATCCATCTAGGAAATAGGAATCGGCTTGGTAAAAGCATGCAAAATGAACCCCTTACTAAAACTGTTAAACTATAAATGAAAGTTGCATAGATAGAGTATGAAATTAAAATCTGTTCCATTAGGTTATGACCAATTTCCTTGTGAGAGGAGTGTGGCTGAATTCTAGAGAATTTCACAGAAATATGATACTTTTGACAATGTTAATATTTCTTGTAAAATTCTTCACATTCTCAATGTTCTCTCAGATTTGCTGTGAAATTCTGCAAGTGCAATTATTCCCCCTGTCATCACATAAAAACACATGTTTCAAGCTCATCATTTCCTTGGGCATTCTAGTTGTCTACTGGATTTCATGGATAAATAAACTCCGGCCCAGCACAATGGAAATAGGGCAGTAAGGGAAAAGGTCCTTTTATTTTCTTGAAGACTTTTTAGTGATGGCAATTCCAGTGGCTTTTAAAGAGAATTAGTGTAGAATGTAGAACAGGGAGAAATTTTTCAATTTCAGGAAGAACAGTTAGCTGCTAAAGAATAAAAAATGGATCCATTTTTCCTAGTTCGTGCTTGAACACATTTGTGCTGACCAGAACCATTTCTATCTCCGTTTTAATTATGTCAGAATGTTTTTCCTTTTAGATGGGCTGCCATGGGACAAAGAACATGTTACTGAGGATATGTTTATGTTGTACATAAGACCAAGGAAAGAATGTTTTCCCTTCTTCAGCCTGATTCAGGAACACTGAAAGAGCAGTCTTATAAGATGTGGATGGTCATTATGTGGGAAGATGAGCAAAAATTTTTGGGAGTTCCAGAGGGCAAATCCAGTCCTAATAGGTAAAATTTATTAAGAAGGCAACTTTGGTTTAACATAGATGCTTCACCCAAGCTGAGAACGGTCTGCATTAGCAAGTGCTGTAAGTGAGTTGGAGACAGGTATTGATCCAATTACTGCAATGTGGGCCATGAGAATCTTAACTTGTAGGGCCAAATGTCCTTTATTTATTTTTGATTTTGTGACCTAAGCTTTTGTGTGATATCTAAAAATCATCACTGAGGCCAATGTCAAGGAGTTTTCCTCCAGAAAGTTTATGCATTGTACGCATAAGCAAAGGTAGAAATTCTAATATTACATTTTTGAGGTACATTTAATCATTTCACTGGGAGTCTTCATTTATTTGGAAGTAGACATGCACACCGTAACTTATTTTCACTGCACTCTACTATATGGCTCATCTATGAGAATATCTGTATCTACACATCTATCTATAAATAGCTATCTCTATCTATAGATAGATTTGGCATTTTGCATGAATGTTGCTTTATATCAAATACAACATATGATATTTGCCCTTTTAGGATTGCCTTATTTCACTGAGCATAATTGTCCCCAGTTGGGAGTATTTTGTTGTGAATGGTAAAATTTCATTCATCTTAATGGCTGAGTAGTATTCCGTGCAGTAGAAACACAACAGTTTCTTTATCCATCTCCTTTTCCACAGGCATCAGAGTGTTTCCATGTCTTCGCTATTGTGGATTGTGCTGCTATAAAGATAGAGGTGCAGGTCACTTTCTTATATGCATAGTTCATTTCATTTTGTTATGTTTCCTGGAGTAGGATAGGTGGGTAATATGGTAGATCAATTTTCATTTTCCTGAACACCCTCTGTATTGACTTCCATAGTGGCTGTGCTGTATAGCACAAGTATTTAAAATAAAGCTGCTCTATATAAGACTCAAGACCTTTCATTGTAACTTCCGAAAGCATTATTTCTCAGTTATCCCATGGCATGTAACTTTCTGCTTAGTTGAAGAACATATTTTACAAAATGAAATTATCTTCAAAGTCATGGCCATCATATTTTAGGATGTATAGATTCACACAGAAAGCTTGATATAAATGTGAAGATATTTGAACTCACTTGGTTCCAGGAATCTGTGTTTAACAAGTACTTAGCACCAAGTAATTCTGATGTTTACAGGCTGTAAGACTATGAGGGACATTTTTCCTTTGCAGCTCTGATATATGTGCTCCAAGGGAGTTTGCCAAGTTCCAAATCTGGCATTTGTAATGCAGAAGAACACTTCTGGGATTCACTAATAGTTGATGATGTTGCAGTAATCATCTCCAACAATACCTCCAGCACCATCAGATGCAGTTGCTTAATATATGTATGGCACTTGATTGACTTATTGTTCTTTCTGGGGAACACCTGTTGTAAGGGGTGGCCTTTTCTCCTCTGCATGGATTGCCTGGTTGGCTAGCCCACACAAAATCAGCAAAATCAAACTACTCTAGGCCTGGCTTTTTAAAACTGTAAGAGTATGATTAGTGATTTGTTTTTGGACCATATGCCTTGAGAATAACAAGTGTTGTGGATTTGGACTATTCAGCCCTGTTAAAAGTTTGGTATTCCCACTCACTGAATTTACAAGTCTTTCTGTAGCCATAAGGCTCTTTGTTACCACATTTTGAAAATGCTGACTTAGAAGATCCATAAGCTTTGTGCTTTGAGGATTGATCATTGGACCATTTTGTTTTGAGGGTGAAATTGATTGGACATTGACCAATGGGCAACAGAGTGTTTAACATGTGAAGCTTGGCATTTGCATATTCTACCCAAAATTATAAGGGATACACAATATCATCCTATACCGTGGTTCTGAGCCTTCAATATAACATTGATTAATTATTCACATAGATTACTGAATATGCATCAGCTATTGTGCTAAGTGTGTTGCATGCTAATCACCTTGATTCATTCTCCTACCAGTGCTTATAAATGCTTTCTATTTATAAATGAGAAATCTATGGCCAGAACTCAGAATATTTAAGTAGTTTGCTCAAACACACACAGTTAGCAAGTTTCACAGCCAGAATATGAGCCTAGTCTAATGATAAAACTTTCCCCTCTGTCCTCATTCTGTGCACTGTATGTTTTATGAATGTGAAATGACATCTTAGGGGAGTGTGAACATTTGGGTTGAGGTTAAAGCTTACATATTGAGCTAGAAGAGAAAAAGATTTAATCTTGCTTGAATTTCTCAAAACTTATTTCTGGCTAGTATGTATCTGTTTTCTTTCTTTTTCATATTAATAAGTATTTTATTTATATATTTGCACATGTGGTAAATACATGGTGAAAATGGTTGCCATCTATATTCTTCAAAAGAGAAGTGGAAGTTAGAATGCAGTTACAATTACTACACAGGAAAATGAAACTGGTCGAGTTAAAGTATTACAGTGCAGAATGTAATGTAGTAACAGTTTTAGCATAGGAATAAGTAAAGAATAATTGTGGGCTCACAATTACTGCATCCTTCATCTCTAGATGGACAGTATCTTTAGAAGCAGCCAGAAACACAGTATCTTAGTGCATACTTAGATCTCAGCTTCATTCTTACTTTCTGTTTTGCCATGCTATTTTCATACACATTCCTTTTGATATTTTTTCTTTAATTTTTTTATCAATGTAAATTTTTCTGAAATTCTTGTTCATGTTTAAAAGTCAAATTATACGATAGTCTTCTTTTAAAATTATTTATTTATTCAAAAGGCAGAGTTACAGGAATAGAGGGAAAGATGTTCCATTAGCTGGTTCATTCCCCAAGTGGTCACAATGACCAGGGTTGGGCTAGGCCAAAGCTAGCAGCCCAGGTCTACATCAAGGTCTCTCATATGGGTGACAGATGCCCAACCACTTGAGCCATCTTCAGTTTGTCTACCAGCTGCTTTCAGGGAGCTGGATTAGAAATGGAGCAATCAGATTACAAGCTGGTGCTCCTATGGGATGTTGATGTTGTAGGCCTTGGCTCAACTTGCTGAACCACAACACCGGTCCTGTAGTTTTCTTTCTTACTTAGTTTTTCAGATAGCGCTGTCTGTTTTTAGGATAAAGTTAAATTTGGCTTAAGACAATGAGTTTGGATGTGTTCTCCCTCTTTACTCCATCCCATCTTGTGTGTGTGTGATATTTACACCAAAAGCAAATATGACAAAAGTGTTATGTCTATGTGGTGAGTGGATGCTTTGTACTTCTCTGTATTTGAATTTTTAATATAAAAAGACAAAAATTCTAAATTGCAAATGGTAATGAATCGTAAATGGTAAAATAGAAACAACCTCTTTTTGTCTGTATCTCTTAGCCTATGGCAGTCAACAGATCCGCAAACTTTCAGTGCATCTATTACATTTGTGCATAAATGCATACCTATGTTTAGTTTTAAAATGTTGATATTTCAGTCTTTGTTAGTACAGTGTGTAGCAAAAATATGTTGCTGTTTCATTTTGAATTTCTGAATTACAAGTTAGGCGGCATATGTATATATTTATGTACATATTTTCTTATCAGACTGCTTCATTTATTATCCTTATTGAATTCTAACAAGTCCATTGATGGACATCTGCGTTGATTCCGTATCTTAGCTATTGTGAATTGTTGCTTTGTATGTGTTTCTTCATGCCTGAATTTCTGGAATACATATCATTTGGATTGGTTGGATTCATACTCGTGATGTATTGTTTGATTCCATTATTAGTTTTTGGGGATTTTTGTGTCTATGTTGATTGTCAATATTCATCTGTAGTTCTCTTCATTGTAAGTTAGAAGCTAGGTGATGCTGGTTTCTAGAAGGTATTTGGGAGGGTTACCCCTTTTCAATTCTTTTGAATTGCTTAAGGACAAACGAGATTAGTTCTTTAAAATTTTGGTATAATTCAGCAGGGAAGATGTCTGGTGTTGGGCTTTGGATTGTTGAAGTTTTTATTGCTGATTCAAGGTCTATGTTAGTTCTCATATATTCAGGTTTTCTACATCTTCATGTCTCAGTTTTGGGAAATTACACCTGTCAAAAATCTACCCATTTCTTTTAGATTTTCTAATTCGTCAGCACATGGCTGTTTGCAACAAATCCTGATGATTGCTGTTATTTCATTGGTACACTCTGAATATGAAAGAAATTAGACCTCTTTTTCTGTCAGATAAATAGCAAATATTGTACTTAGGTTTTTATTTATGTGCTGCTTTTGTAGTCAAAAATTTTTTTGTCACACAGAATGTTTTAATTTTATTTAACCAAATTTATCAAGCACTTTCTTCACAAATTCTGTATTTCATACACTTATTGGTCAACCCTTTCCCATTCAAATACTATCTTATAATTTTAGTCATGCTTTTTCCTTCCAGTCATTCTTCTAAAAGAAAATTTAAATCTTGATAAGTGTTATTGAAGGACTTAATGTGAATAAGATAATATGTGTACTTTCTATCAAGGTTACAGAAATGTTAGATGAGCTATGCCAACACCCTACAAAATATGTAGCTTATCTCTTTAAAAAGTAAAGATTATTACTATGATCCAAAAACAAAGAAGAGCCAAAATATATTTTATGTGGGTGTTTGTGATGGAGATGAAGGGGGTATTAGGCTTTGTAGTTTAAAAGCTTGTTCTTATGTGGAAGTAAGCAATAAAACTATGTGTCAGTGAAAGGAAAATCACCTCTCACGTAAAACCAGGACCCTTAAGGGCTGCGATTTAAATTCAGGAGTGAATGAGAAAATTTACATGCAATAATAATAATATGGAGAAACAACAAGGAGAAGCAACCAAAAGCCTATATTTGTTTGGGATTTGGATGAGGAAAAAGTATCTCCCAGAAATGTATAAAAGGACCCTGTCTCTCATAGGTTTGGAATTACACTACTTTGAAGGGTTTAGGAAGTTGCCAACTAACAGTTTAACATAAAATTGGTTCTAGGGTAGTGATAGAAGATTTATATAACCTGCTGAAGAAGAGCTCACACCCAAAATGACATGGAAAAATCATGTCACCACAGGTGAGTGTGCAAATACAACACAAAGCAGGGTTAGAATCCCAAGAATATCATAAAATGGAGCAACAATTGAGTACATAAATTAGGATGCTTAAAACCATAACAGCATAAAAGAAAGGACTGGAAATATTAATGGCAATAATAAGAAGCTTAACAGGGGCAAGAATTTGAGTTAGTGGTTAATGGAGTACCTTGCTTTGGTATCTGGATTTGACTCCTGAATCCAGCTTCCTGTCAATAAAAACTGTAGCAGCCCGAGGTGATGACTCAAGTAGTTCGTCATTGGCACCCAAATGGGAAATTGAGTTGGAGTTCCTGGCTCAATGGCTTCATACTGGCCTCAGCCTCAGCCACTGTGGGAATTTGGCAGGTGAACCACATGGGAACTCTCTGTTTGTCTCTCTCTGTCTCCTAAATAAATAAGAAATGATTCAAAAATGTTATAAAATAGATTATCAAAAGTGAAAATGAGGACATTGAAGTTAAATAAGAGGTCCATAGCAAATGGGTTCAATAAAAAATGAGACAGTTCAATAGTGAACTAAACTGAAAGAGGGGAAAACATGTAACTGAGATAAAGATATATAAATAAAGTGTGGTTGTGGGTGTGTTTGACAAAAAATATTTCATTTAAAAGGGCATACTTGGAATGCCAAATTTATACTTACACGTGTGCATGTATGCACATACATGTATTGTATATTATTGGCATCTCAAATAAAGACAAAAGGGAAACAAAATTAAAAAAAAAATAATGACTGACTTTTTTCATCTTAATCAAAAATTGAATCCAAATTCTGGAGGCACAATGAAATACCTGACATAGCAAAACAACAGCATCGAGCACAAAAATTATTCTAAAATTCAGCACAAATAAAGCACAGCTGACATAGAAGGAATGGCAATCACTCTAAAAGCAAAATTTTCAGTAGTGACAATAAAAGTCAGAATGTGAAATGATGACTTTAAGGGTGAGGTGAATCAAAAGCAACACTGATTTTAGAAACAGTGAGATGTAAGAATAGCTGGCAAATAAAGAAGTTGATAACTGAATGAATTGAATAAGCATGTATCAGTAATAACTAATTTGAGGGATATGAAAATAAGATAGAACTAAAAGTACTGATATGAATAACACAGAAGTGGAAAGAGGTAAGTGGATTAAAAATCCAAAGAATTCAACAAAATTAAAACACATCCGCTGTGTTTTTATATATCTGCATGAATACTACACTGTAAAAATATATAAACTATGAGAAATCTAAGACTATAATAATAGATGTAGAAAACTGATAGAAAAAAACTATTGAGAGGTCTCAATGAAGTATAGAATAAATAATGTTTATGGGTGTGAATGCTATTGTAGTAAGAAGATAGCAATTCCTCCAAAGTTAAACTATAGTACAATTTGATTCAAAATCCCAAAAGAGCTTGTGCATGTGTGTGTCAGTTTAATAAGCTGATTATACACTTTTTATGAACAAGAAGGACAAAAAATAAAATATAGAATAAAAATGCTTAGAAGAGAAAGGCGTGGTATCGTAGCAGGCTAATTCTCTATTTGTTATCATTGGCATTCCGTATGGGTGCCTGTTCATATCTCAGCTGCTTCATTTCCAATCCAAGTCCTTGCTTGTGGCCTGATAAACATCTGAGAATGGAACAAAGCCATGGGACCCAACTCTCATGTGGTAGGCCCAGAAGAAGCTTCTGGCTCCTGGCTTCAGATCGCATAAGAATGAAATGAACAACTTGTGATTTGACTGTTGTATTTAGCTCTTGTTTACACTCCTGTGAAATTGGGCTTTTTACTTGCAGACTATTTGTTATTAGTGATGCATTAAGCCTGTGATTATAGAGTGGACTGAGACTATGTTTTTGCAAAAATTAAATTAAAAAAAGGAAAGAAGGGATGGTATGGGAGGGAGGGAAGTATGATTTTCTAAGAATTATAATTATGAAATACACTAAATCTGTTCTCTTTATATTTATAAAATGTTACAAAAGAGGAAAATTTATCATAAGGCTCTTTCAGTTAAGATGATGTGATACTGATCCATGTATATATAAGGAGACAGACCTCAGAAATAACATATGCATATATAGAAACTTGGTGCACATCATGATGGGCTTCTCAAAGACTGGTTAGAAGACATCTAACAATCACTGAAGAAATAAGAGTAGATTGTTATCTGACAACACACTTCTAAATCAGTTCCAGACGGATTAAAAGTGTAAATGTGCAAAACAATAATATAAAACACTTGGTATTTAGAATTAAATAAGCCTGTGGATTAAGGAGGATGCTTACACAAGAAAAAAAAAGGAGTGGAAACAATAGACATCATAGGTTTTGCTGCATTGAAAGTGAAAGATTAGTATAATAAAATGCAACCGATATGATGTTTATAACCAAAAAGAGATTTTTTCTAGGATGAATAAAAAATACCTATTAATCAGAAATAGCGAAGCAACCTAAAAAAAAAAAATGAAGTGGGCAAGTACATGAACAAACAGTTCACAGAGGAGGCTCCTGTATTGGTCAATAATCATATGGATGTAGTTTAACCTCACTAAATCAAGTGCTATTCAAGGTAAATTCCATTTCTCAGCTATTCAATTGGCAAAAGTTTTAGCCTCTAATAACACAAAAGGGTTGATGAGGAATTGAAGCATCAGGAACCCTTTTACAATGCTAAGAAAATACATAATGTGAAAATTGTGGGTTTTGAAAGATTTGTACCCAAATAAACGCTTATCTTAAATGTTATTTTTTCCTCAAACTTGCTGAAAAAAATTTCATGTTGCTCTTAATAATTGTTAATGAGATTATTTCTTCCTCACTCTTTCATCAACACATACTACTTGAATAGACTATTCTGTGCGGTAGAACCATTATCAGTATTAATTATGTGCAAATAAAATTACTGTAAGCGATGGGTATGCATCTTTTTAAACCATTTAACATTTTTTGAGAAATTAGCATTCCATTCAGATCTCATGCTGACAAAGTAGCATCATCTCATGATGACAAAGTAGATGATTGCATATTATTTACTTATTCAGCCCTATATTGGAGGTCATTTGGACTGTATCCAGTTTTTTGCTAGTATAATTAATACCTGCGCAATTTTGTAAATTTATCCTTTTTTAAAAAAATTGTATTCATTCAAAAGTCGGGGGGGAGCGGGGAGAGAGGAAGAAGGAAGAAAAGAGGGAGAGGAGAGGAGAGGAAAGCAGAGGAGAAGACAGATCTTTCTTTCACCAATCCACTTGCTAAAGAGCCTCAACTGTTAGGACTTGGCCAAATCAAAGCTACCAGCTTCCTCAGGATCTCCCATGTGGCTGCAGGACCCAAGCACTCAGGCCATCCTCTAACGCTTTACCAGACTCATTAGCAGGGAGCTGGGTCAGAGGTGGAGCTAGTCTTGAATGGTGCCCATATGGGATGCCAGCATTTCATATCTACGACCCCTATTGGCCTTAGGCTAAGTTCCTAGCAGTAGGATCTGTGAATCAAAGAGCAGGTACAATTATGATTTTGATGAATTTTACTAAATTGACTTCCAAATAATTTGCATCACATTCCCTTTATGAGAATATAAAAGATCTTTTATTCTGCATGACAGATGGGGAAATTAGGGGTTAGAAAAGTTACATAAATTGTTCAGGGTCACAAAACTAGTGAGTGACAAACCAGGCTTTGACCTCATATTTTTTTGATTCCCGTGATTTTTATCCCAGACTATATTGTAGATAACAGTAAGGAGAACTCAGTTTAGCTGATATTTAACTGTTTAACTAGATAGATATTTCCTTAAGTTTACTTACTGATTGTAACTTTAAATAATGTGGTTATTTCTATCTGATTTTCTCTTCAATATCATGTTGATACAGATGGTTTAGAATAAGTCAACCAACTATGGTATATGGACAAATCCGGCCCACTGCAAGTTATTAAATGACCTGGAAACTAAGGATTTTTTTTTTACATTTTAAAACGGTTGAAAAACTAAAAGAATAATGCCACTTTGTGATACATAGACATTTTATGAAGTTTAATTTTTAAAGTTCATAAGTAAAATTTTATTGCAACAGGATTACCCATGTCAATTAATGCATGTATTGCCTAAGTAGGGTATTTACATATTGCAGTGGCAGAGTTGAATAATAGTGACAGACTTTATGGTACATAGGGTTTAAAATATATACTGCTTGCACTTTTCCAGAAAACGTTTGCCAACATTTGGTTTGGAAACAAAGACTTATTTATTTCACAAATGTTAGGTGCATCTTAAAGTTGAATTCTGAGAGCAACTAATCTTGTGTTTTTTCATTTTTCCTTTTGCATACAACATCACTGTAACAGTGAAACATTATTCAGAACCTCAAAATAGAACACAGATTAAAGCAAAACTGCTCTGTCATGGTAGGGTCCGTCAGCCAAGCATTGTACATGATTGGCTTGTACACAATTGGTTTTCCTCTCATTCTTCCCCTCTTGTCTTCTTTTATGGCAGCTCCTGGCTCCACAGGCTTGTAAACTGCAAGAATGTGGACTATTATTTAAATATTATGTATGCATTTCCCATTGTTTTACAGAGAAAGATAAAGTCCCATAGAAGTTAAATGAGTTACTCCAGGTGTTCCAGTGCCATGGTTGAAATGATCACTTAAATTTGGATTTGAGTGTGGAGCAGAGGTGTTGTAGATGTTCATATAGATAAAACTTTTCAGCAAGGCAACATTCTCTGCAGATGAAGTATCTTTGGACTGAAGTTAACTTACACTGTCAATACTAGAAGTATAGTTACAGGTCATCTACATCAAAGCTTCCGCTGCACAAAAGAGAAAATATGAAGGTATTATAACTTCAAGGTAAATCATAGAGTTACTGAAAAAGGTAGAATTTGGACTACGATTGTATTGTTACATAGCTCAAATCAGATTGTCTCCTTCCCAACTCTAGGTATGCTTATCTTTAAAGTCTAATTGTTTGTTTTAATTCCTATTGGCAATATGTATAGTCAGAAACATAGTATAGTTTGATTTAGTTTACCAAAAACAAACAAGTATTTTTTTTTTTTATGGTATCAGGTAGCTCCATATTGAGTGGCTTGGAGAAGAGAATTGTAAAGATGTTTAGAGTTAGTCAGGAGGTGACCTTACTTACATGTAAGGTTATGAACCATATATGTTTAATTAATCTCTTAATTTCTCAGGCATAATCATCCAGACTTCCGGCTAGCCAGACCACACCTCCCTGCTGTTGTTCACCTTCTGGGCATTTTTCTGATACTTTGATGTATGGTGAAAGCATGGGTGGAAGAGAAGATTATAATGATTGGCTTAGTACAGATCTTGTTGCCATCTGTGGATGTATCCTTTCTCCATTAGTTTGGCTATTGAAGAAAGGGCCATTTGGTGCTTTGCCGAGCAGACACATGCTATGAGGGCAATTTGGAAATTCTCTCTTTCAATAATCCTATGTACAGCATTAAACTGAGAATGCTTACTGAACTTACAGCTCTCAGTTCATTTCTCTGTATCTTCAAGTTGTCATGGCTTTGAACAAGATGATTCCTTGGCATTAGCATATGCAGAAATTTTCTTCTTTCAGAAGAATCTGTGAACAACCCTTCCCATTTTTGTGGAGGATGTAAAGAGTCCTTAATCTCACACTCAAGGAATTGTGTTGCTTTCAGTTATTCTGGACGCAGCCGTTAAGTGATTAGTGGTTGAAGAACTAGGCTTTGCTGGCAGAGTTAGTAACTCTGAGCAGCTTCATTGGCAAGTTTCTTTTTTGAGAATGCTGAAGAGATTATTATGAAAATGGCTGCCACATGGCTGATTGGCAGGTTGTCTCTTGATTCAGAAAGGTTTCTGCTGGATATGTTGCTGAAATTGAGTTAAGGTTCTATGGAGGCTTCATTGTGGATCCACTGCACTATTTGGTTTCTTATAAGAAGAGTTAGGCCCCGTCTCCAATTGTGGCCATTAGGGTGGGCCTATATATTTGGCTAACAGTTATATAGTAAGATCTGCATTGGTATTATTTAGCTTGCTAACAATGAAATGAATTGCTTGTGAGAGTTTCTGAGAGAAAAACAGTTCTTTTGTCCTCTTGAGATGCTCAGTGGAAATTTTTTTGCCTGTTATAAACTTTTGGTAATATAATACAGCTGACTTATTTATGTGCTTTTTATTCTGTGTTGTGACAGTTGTCTTTCTTAATCAGTAGTTTTACATAATTAAAAGCATCATAAACCTAAAATTAGAGACAAGCCCACATATGGTTGAGTTTTCTTTGGAGAACATCTGGCCATTGTTGAGCGATCACCTGATTTCTCCACAGGTAAGCAGTAGTTCCACCAGTCCTGCCCCCAGCACCACATACACACTGGCTGTCCTGTGTGTGCACAGGCTCTTTTTACTCAGTAATGTCTGGAATTAAATCCACCGTCTGAAACCTGCTTTTTACAGCTGGAGGAATAGGACACATCATTTTGGTTTTAAAAGTTGTTGTCCTGGTATAATTTTCAATATCTGACACTTTGACTCTTGAGAAATATCTCAGTCTGAATGATAAATGATATTGCCATCCTTTCACCATGAATCAAACTTTGGATGTCTGTATGTCAGACATTATGCTGGCTGCTTAGTCTTTTGTGAGACCACCAAATTGTTTATTCTGGTGATCCTTTTCTTTATTGTGTGGCAGAGAGAAACAAAGAGTGATAAGTTAACATAGGTCACAGAGTCACCAGTAAGAAACTTTATTAGCCATTAGCTTTCTAGATATTTTTCCTTGTCTGGGAATAGAGTAATTAACATCAATTCTTTCATTTCTACCATTGCTTCTGGTTTTTTTAAAATTTTATTTATTTTTCTTTCTTTTAATTTTATTTTGACAATCTTGACATAATTAGGGTAAAAAGGTTCAAGCTCTACGGGAAGATGGGTAAGACAATTAGTTCCGTAGTTTCCTTAATAAACCTGAAGTAAAAGCAGATTTTAAAGGAGAAGCCCCGCCCAGACTCCCGCCCAGACTCCCACCCACCCCGGGTCCCAGATGTGTGGCACGCTCCGAGGGTCTTGCCCAAGTGGTTCTGATAATTCAACAGTTCTGCATTGCTGCCCCTCTCGTCACTCCAAGTACATTGCAGTTGCTGGAGAGTCCCCTGGTCAACACAGTCCATCATAGCGTTTCCGTTTGCCCTGTTTTTCCATTACCAACATATAGCTGAGGTGGCTGGTTGACTTGTTCCATCTTGTCGTTTGACGGATAGCGTTCCAAGTCTGAAAGTTCGATTGGGGGGATCCCCAATGGAACTTTGTCTGAGGTATACCCAGACCAGGTTCTTGTATGTGCTGGCAAGTGTAGGGCCCGCCATAGTCCATCACCGCAATCAGCTGGTGGTTGTAGTCGCTGGGTTGGTGCTGCTTCCATCCCTGTCCTCCTCTGGAACTGATGGGTGTTTGTGGTCCAGCCTGGTTCTGCCCAGCACATACTCGGCCCTCACACAAACCAGTGGGAGTTGCGGCCTAGCCAGAGCGACGCACAATAACCCCAACCAGGCCCGCCCCCTACCCTGGTTTGCCTGTTTGTGTGGCATACTAATCCAGTCTGACCCACCTTCCCCTCTGCTCTCATAGATGTCAATGGGTTTTTAACCTTGTTCCATCTAACCAGTTCAACTATCCAGCCTTCACAGAAGTTGTTGGGTGTCTGTCTAGCCACCCCAGCCCCTGTCCTAGTTTTCATGCCCTCCCATGGGGAGTGGCAACCCAAGAGGGAGGAGCCCACTATTTCCCTCTCCAGCCATTCCCACTCCCAGATTATGCACTCTCCAGGTGATTCTGTGGTTTAACCTGACTGAGCTAGCCCCCAGTGCCAGCCTCTGCCAGCCTCTGCCAGCCTCTGCTGTGGCCAAGCTCCAACAACCCTCACCCACTCTATTTGTGGAATGCTTCTACCATTGCCTCTATCCGATGTGCAGTAAAACTTTGATTTCAAAGGCTCTGTGTTGAGAAGGAAACTCGTGATTATTATAAATATCTTTGAAACAGGATATCAAAGATCCTTTTTCCTGCTCATTTCATTCCTAGTACTTCCTCATTCGAGGCTTCTGATGTTCCTTTTCATTCAAAAACCTCTTGCCCTAGTCATGAGGTGAATGTCCTACAACTTTCTAGAAATTCTCTTTAGAAGTAGTGTCAAAATCAGACTTTATTAGTCACCAATATAGCCAGAAAAATCTTGACTAGGAACTGTTTTAAAACATCCTTTGTTGAATGTATGCTCATGTGCATGTGTGCCCAAGTACATACATGCATGCACATAATCCAGACAGAAAGAATAAAAGCTCATTTTTCTTTTGAACCTCTAATAGTAAACTGAGCCTTACAAAACAGAACTACTTCTAATCAGGATACTATACATTCTTCTTGGGATAGTGGCAACTATTTATTGTAAAGCTCAGTTTACACAGAATAGTTCAAACAAGATAAAAAGTATTGCAAAGGTCACTGAATAGCATAAATCTTTGCACTTACGAGAGGTAGTGGCACCATTATGGGACAAAACGGATCGGTGGCTACTTCAGTGGATATGAGCTGCATATAGTTGGAGAGCTGGTTAGTGTATGTTACTGAAGCTTATTGTGTCCAGTGATGTCAATGGCATATATTACTGAAATTGCAAAATCCTTTGATAGAGGAAATGTGGAGCTCTTGCACCCTTCCTGCTCTATATGTATGAGTAATATTAGTCATACTTGAATCTTTGAAATGTGGGAAATGGTCAACATTTGGTTATTATGTATAAGAGTGTATTGGGGTTGGGACTGAAAATAAAATGCATCAAGTTTTGAACAGGTTCCTTTGACAAATCTTCTTGAAGATACCTCTGAAGTAAATTCTCAGTACAGTGGTTCTTAAGATAGAACATTTGAATGCAGACCTAAAGGAATAACACAGCCCAGATTGAAAATAAGCATATTACAGGACTGGTGTTATGATACAGTTTTTAAGCTGCTGTTCACAACACTGGCATCCCATATTTGAATGTCAGTACAAATCCAATCCAGCTCCTGGTGAATGTTCTTGGGTATGCAGCATGTAATGGCCCAAGTACTTGGGCTCCTGCCACCTACTAGGGAGATGAAGTTGCTGTCTCAGTTTTAGTCTTGCCCAGTTACAGCCATTGCAGGCATTTGGGAATAAACCAGTGGAAAGATATTTCCCTTTCTGTCTTTCTTTGTCACTCTGCCTTTAAAATAAACAACTGTTAAAAAGTGGCAGGGGAGTATGTATTTGATGCATAACCTGAGAAATTTTAGAGCTAGTGCAATGGCTGTCAAATACCCCATAAGTGACTTTTGATTAGAACATTCAAAATTAATTGTAAAATTTAAAGCATGGTAGGGGTATGATGATGTAATGTTCAAGCCACTTCATGCTATGCTTCAATCCTATATCAGAGTGCCTAGTTCATGTCTACTCTACCTGCAATCTCACTTCCTGCTAATGTGTAACCTAAGAAGCATCAGATGGTAGAAAAAGTATGTGGGTCTCTGACACTCACGTAGGAATAATGGATGCAGTTTGTATCTCCTGACGTCTTCCTTACCCAACCCTGACTGTTGCAGAATCTGGGGAATGAACAAATGGATAAACAATGCCTGTTGGCTATCTGTCTTTCTTCTCCCTCCATTGTTCCCCTTCTATGCTTTTCCAATAAATATATGAACAACTAGCTTAAAAATTAAAATATGAGACACAGTATGCATGATCACTTTTAATTTTGTCAAAGAAAGGTATTATTAAAGTGGTAACATTTGTATTGCCATTGTATCATGAAATAATGGACTTTTTTGTCATATTAGCAATGGGATAAAATGCTCAGAATAAAAAACATATGGTTATTTTAAAGGGGAACTCATTACTTTTCTTTTACCTCATTTTATTTCTCAGAAAGGATTGATAGACATTTTGTAATAGACTGATATTTGTCCATGAAATGTTATTTGGAAACAATTGACTTAGCCCACTACATTCATTTTAGAGTTGATTAAAGTGAGAGTTAGAGAAGAAAATGATATTCTGGGGATCCCAGACTGGTTAGAGACAGGTAAAGATAAAACATGGATCTTAAGAGTCTTGTAGGTGCTTATATGTAGTCCCAGAATAGATGCTGAATTATATGAGAGTCCATGCATTATCAATAGTTTTAATATTCAATTTTATTAAAACAACTGCTGGTTTAAATTCTATCTTAATAGAAAAATTTGTCTGGAACAGCTTATGTAAGGCTAGGGCTGTGCCTGTCTGTCTTAAGAGATGAATGTGATTTGGGATACACAGCTGGTTGCATTGATTTAATTTATTTTTCTATTATCTAGTTGACTTTACAAGAGTAAGCAGAGGGTGAAGTTAAATACAAAGAATGATTTGTTAAGTCAAAAGGTTTCAAAATTGTTTAAATTGTATTAGTGTCTAAATATGAAACCTTGCCAGGGGCTTTAACACGATTCTTTTTGTCTACAGTTGTTGGTTAAGCTGCCTCTTCACATCACTTTAAATATTTGTGTTACTTTAGAGTCGGCATGTGCATTCCATTTGAGGCTATGTGGTGCTCAAATGCACAAATTTACATTGTGTAACAAGTGACTACATTTGCCACGTCTATCTCAGGAAACCACAAAGAGGAAGAACTGAAGGGAGAACATGTCCTTGTGTGTTATCCATATTCAAACCACAACCTTCAAGTCACTGAAATCTCAGTGCTCTCAGCTACTCAAATTTTAAAGCCTCAAAGTAGCTTATATAGTCAACCATTTATACTTAGATACAAACTAGAAGGTAACTGAGCTCAGCAAGTAGAAATGGACTGGAGGAGACATTTCTTTTTAGAATAGCATATGCTTGCTTTTCCCAAAAAGTAGTATATGAAGAATTCCAGCCATGTCCCCAAAATGGTAGTTTTTTTCTCCTATTGACCCATGCTTTTGGAATACGAATTTTTTTTCCCTATCAATGAATAGCTCCTAGAGAAGTAAGGAAAAAGCCATATCAGCATACCAGCATTTAGTACTTCGGACTGTAAGTTTGTTGCAGCTGTTGTGTTTTTTATTTGTTTATTTATTTTAGTCAAAGTCTTTCTAAGAAGGCCAATGGGATTACCTGAGAAGAATACTGTGGGATGCTGTGATAGCTCTCCTAATCAGCATAACTAGTTGCAATAGGAATAGTGGAGAAGACTCTTAAAACACAAGCTGCAAAGGCTGTATGGAATAAAACCTGTTTTCCATTAAAGAATGGATTCCCTCTTCTCAACACATTGATACAAAGTTTTTTGTGATCATATTTACAAGCAGGACGAGGGATATGGCTACACAGGAGAAGGCTAACTTGTTTGAGCTGCCAGAAAGGTTATTCATGGGTTGAAGATGGTGATAGATGTGGTAGGGAGAAATATTGATAATGACTGCAAAAGAAATCTGCTAAGGAAATCAGTCAGCCATTTATTGAAAGCCAATGGGTTGACTGATGCCTATTTCTTTACAGTTAATAAAACACTTTTACATCTTAGAGTTTATGATACATGAATTTGATGAATTATTACTGCAGTGTGTTGAATAAATAAAACATTATTATTTTATCCTACATATGAAAAATGGATTTTTCTATTTTAAGTTACTTGCCTTAGGTTAACAGAACAATGTGTGATGCAGGTGAGTGTAAAACCCAGGTGTTCTTAATTCAAACACATTATCTTTCCAATAGATGTTAGTTTTCTGTAAACTCTTAATGTTTTTATATAAATTAATTAAATTCATTCATTAAACATTTGATGGAATATTCTGGATAAAACAGTGTATAAAAATTGCCTTCTAGACTAGCACAAATTCTACCCTCAAGAAGGTCTTAGATTAAATACTGTCTGAATAAATGGTTATTAATTGTCTGATAAATAAGAATAATTGGATGACTTATGGACTCAGAGAAGTATACTTACATAAAATCATAGTATCTTTGAAATATGGAGAGGTTATTCAAACCATCAGCTCCAACATTTGACTCCAGAAACAGCTTTCTCCTTAATATCCCTGATAATGGGCATTCAGTTTCTCCAAAAGATAGGAGTCTTCTCTGGTTCATAGACAATCTGTTCCATTGTTCTGTTCCTTCAACTATAATAATATTATAGTATTATTTACAGATTTGCCATCCTATAACATTAAGTTGGCTGAGAACTGTGGTTTCCAGCCATGTATGTAAGGGTGAGCATTGTGGGTTGTGTTAAGCTCATCAATGGAATTTTCTTAACTCATAAATGCCTCTCACCTTTCTCACTACCTGATCTTTTCCTCCATGCTGCTACATTGCTTACCTTCAATTAAAAAAATATATTTTGCTCTTTTGAAAAGCAAATCTTTCATTCACTGGTTTACTACCCCAAATGGCCACAATAGCTACTGATAGGCCAGGCTGAAGCCAGAAGCCCAGAACTCTATTATTCTCTCCCACATGGATTGGAGGGACCTAAGTATTTGGTCCATCTTCCATTTATTTTTCAGTAACATTAGTAATGAGCTGGATCAGAAGTGAGCAGTTCAAATTAATAATGTCATGGATATAGTTGCACTGTAACAGGATACTCTGGGGTCATTGGTTTTTGAAGTGGACAGATTATTTTGGTGTAGCTTTAGATGTACAGACATTGTTAGCAGTCACATCTCACTGCTGGCTTGTATTGATCTTGAAGCCAGCTAAAATCCCCAGGTTTATTTCACAGAAACTGCTGTCAAAACTTGTCTTTCTCTATGCTGTACTCATAAAATTGATATTTGAACATGAATACTGAACTGAACGGCATAATTCAGTTAAATTGAATTTTTTTTTGTTTTAGGTGTTTTATCGGGATCATTTTGAATCTTGATTTGGTCATCCATCCTATTGACTATACTCACCTTTGTATAATGGTTATGTTTCATAGCTTTGCCTTCTGTGTTTATCCAATGGGTAAAAAGTTTCTTGTTTAATGGGAGTGGAGAGTGGAGGTTACAGACAGCTTCATGTAAAGGGTAGTCTTTGTGTTACTGCACTGAGGGAATCTTTTTGTGCTTCAAGGCCATAAATGTTTCTTGATTTAGAAAAGCCACCCCAAAAGACAGACATCCCATGTCTTGCAAATTTCATATTGAGAGAAAATCATAAATTTACTCTTCCTGTAGATTATATATCTAGGAAAGTTCAAATACAGTTATCTCCAATTTTATTTAATTGAACAAACATTTAATTACTAAATAAAAATTGTGCTAGATGCTGAGATATAATGGTGCAAAATACATTGCTTTATTGTGCTTACAATTAATATGGATGATTAGGCAAACAAATAAGAATTATAATACAGTGTATTGCTGTGTTATAGGTTCTTTGACTGCAATAACATGTGGGTACTTCAGAACAAATATACATATATGTATGTGTATATATATTCTTATGTATATATGTAGAGATGCATGTATGTACATTCATGTGTGTACTTAAAAACATTTACTAACGTTTTTCATCAAACTAAACTTACTCTGTAATTGTGCTTTTAGCAAACTTTCTGTCTTCATGTATGCACATATCAGGTCAAACTTTAGTGTTCTGGTCACATACAGTAAAGCCATCTGACTTAGACTTGCAAGGAGGGACTGGTGAGAGAAAGCTTTAGGCGGAGTGGCATTTTAGAGAGATTAGAGAGATTGAGTAGGACAGGTGAAGTAGCAGGGTGAAAATATTTTAGGCAGAGGGAACATCTCATGTAAAGGCTTAAGTGAAGGAGAGAACATGGTGTATTAGGAAAGCTGGAAGATGGACTTGGACCTCGACTGGAGCAGAGAGTGAGTGATTGAGAATTGCTTGAAGATCAGTTTGACCTTCTTAGTAAGTTTGGGGCACCAAGTTGTCATGTGAATACCATTTTTTTCCCCTAAGTGGCTGATACAGAAGAGATAACTAGTTATAAGCTGTGCTGTAGTTTGAGGTTGGGTGGAATAGCTTCCCGTGTTGTAAAGTCTTAATGTTTATAATTACAGCTGTAACAATTTAGAAATCTGTTACTTTCCTGATCATTTCATTGCCCTACCAATGTTCCCTTTAACATACCGATATTTTAAAAACAGTTTTATAAATTGACCACTTGACTCAATCCTGCTAAGTTGTTCAACCCTAGGGATGAAGTTTACTTTTTGTAAGCACTGTTTCTGCTTACCTTGTTAAAATGAAAGCAGTACAGCTGGTTATAGCAAAAAATGACTCTATAACAATTAAAAATAGATGATAATGTGACTATTATACATGCACAATAAATATTTCAATGTGAGGACTAGGCATTAAAGTTTTCTTACATAGTCAAGTTAACTGAAGAACTTGATTCTTTGTACTGTGCTTCAAAGGAAGCATATCTGTAGCAACAGTGAAAACGGCTGTTATGAAGGAAACTTAAAAAGTCTCTTTGAGATATGATCCAATGAAGAGGTTCGGAGGGAATATAGCTAGAGGAACGCATTCTGAAATTTGAGTAGATGCCCAAGGCATGCGAGTTGAAGGGCTGATTAGGTGAATTTGGTTATTTTGGGTGAAACATATTATGTCCAGTTAAAAATATATATCTTACCCTCCCCAAGGGATCTTTTCTTTTCTTTGAGTGCACTTTCAAAGCTATTTTAGGAACTGAGGCCATATTAGGGCTTACAATCATTAGGACTGGAACGTAGCTTCTGGGGGGGTGCTAGTAGGTAGATGCCATAGCTGGGCTTGTGATAGAAGGCTAAACAAGGCACCTCTTCAAGGAGGAGACAGAATTCCTTTACTTTATACATGAATATATTATGAAACACACTAATACTGATAGTTAAGATTTATTGAGCATGTAGTACACGACAGGCACTATGCCCGATGCTTTACATGCATGATCTCATTTTATCCATACTGTAGTTCTTTGCAGTATGTATCATAGCATTATTACCCTCCAAATGAGAAAACAAAGCCCTAAACTAAGTCAGTTATCCAAGATTTCATACCTAGCAAGCAGTAGAATTGGAGCTTTCCCAGATCTTTCTGATGGTAAAGTCAATATGATAACTTTACCACCACATCCTAGCAGAAGGAATTCTTGAGAGGCTGTGCAATGTTTTCTCAGTCAGTAGGTCAAGCATAGTGCTGAAAGTGATCACTTTTTTTCTCAGCCCCTCATGTAGGCCAAGGCAGTACATTTCTTAGGAAAGGGCATAAGGATTTGCATTCACACAGACTTGTTTTTATCTTTGCTATATAAATTAGAAGTGTTGCAACCTTGGAGAAGCTACTTAACACCCCTGATGCCCAGTTGCCAAATCTGTAAAACTAAGGTTATAGTATCTAAATCATAAGTTTGTGGTAAGAACTAAATTCAACAAGATAAGCAGAATGTCTAACAGAGAGCCTGGTAGATCAAAGGTGCCCAGTAATGGTACCCATTTCATTAATTAGAAGTGCTCAATTCGATTATTGAGCTGTTAGATATTCTGGTGATGAGCATTTAATGTCATAACCCATGGCCAAGGGGTTAAAAACAACTGAGAGTGACTGTTTACACAGGTCTAGCACGATGTGTGACGTCCAAGCTCTTCTACTTTTAAACAGCTGTATCCAAAAGCTTAGCATTAATGTAGGTAAAATAAATTGATATTCTTAAATTGAGGTATTAAACTATGCTCAATTAAAGCACCACAGTGTATCACTGCTCTCCTCTGCCCTTTGTGATTGTACTGTGTACCAGATACCAATTTCCATGGCTTTGTTTCCAAATGACATATTCCATGCGAGGAAAGAGGACTGCGGTGCAGAGGGAGACATGATGGGAAGTTGCTTGTACATTTAGAAAAGAAAAGAGTATTCTCAATTTATATCCTGTTCACAATACACACCATTTGTTCAGTAGAAACTGCTACATTTACACTGTAAATTATTTGCTGGGAACTTCAACTACAGAGAGTAGCTGAGTCCAATTTCTTTGAATTCAATAGCAGCAACCTCACTTATTTTCACCCTTTTGTTTGGGAAAGTAAATCCTTTAGTCCAGTGCATTTCCCACACAGACAGTGTTTGTGGGTTATTTATGCTTCAGAGTTGAATTGTCATCTCCCTGCTTTTAATCAGAAGCAATTACGAAGCCACGATTTTGAAAACAATAAGCACAGATATGTGGTTTATCCATCTGCATTATGACTCTTTGGTCCTTTCAAATAAAGTTCCAGGGTTAATTTCTTTACACACTATCTATAATTTTTCCTCTTTGGCCTTCCATATGCTAGAAATAAGTAGTGTTACACAGCCCTGGGTATGTTTCCTCTGAGGTTTGAATATGATGAATAAAACAAAAGGGCGAAAAAATGAGATGAGGGTAAAGGTTCCAGAAAAAAAGAATCTCAAGGCGATTCAATCAGCTGTGCCCCGGAAAGGAAGAACCTGACTCTGGCAATGGTTTGGAAAGTGTTACCAAGTCAAGGATTTCTAGAAAAGAGATAAGGGAAGTCTCACATCCATCGGCTAACAAAAGGAGCTGGGAATTTTGAAATGATGCTCTTGTATTGAGATTCATCCTGAAGAAGATATTGTCATTTCCCAGTGATATTTGATGACTGAAAACATAAAATAGCTCAACACACATAGAAAACAATCTTGAGATTGAAGGAAATAATAAATGTGAACACCTTACACAGTGCCTGAATGAGTATATTCCCACTGAAGGTTAAGCGTCTAGTTGATCAGGACTTTTTGTGGACACAACATGATGCTAGAGGTTGTCAAGAGACCTAGGGTGTTATCTTAATCCTGTGGAGGGCAGGCTCACAAATGAAGAGAAACAGCTATATGAGGCAGTCTATCAAATTTTAAAATGATGTCTACACACAATGAGGAAGTAAGGTGACGTTTACTAAGCAGCTATACATGCCACTTATTCCTCACAGCAATCATATGAGATCAATGCTATTATCTCTGTTTTACAAATGAGCAAGTGGAAGTTCAAAGAGGTAGAATATTTGGCCATTGTCACACTGTGGGTACATGACAGATCTGGAATTTTGCCCCTTACTCTAAAGTCTATGCTCTTACGTACATCGTGCTCTTTATCATAGACAAATAAGGACTGACTTCCTTACCCATCTTGATCATACATTATTTGCTCAGCTTCTTGTTAAATTCTTTATATATAGCATTTCATGATGGCATAGATGGTACAGTCCTGGATTGTGATTGCTTGACTCCCTAGGTTTGTTTCCTCACTGCTTGCCAGCTGTGTGACCCGGGACAAGTTACTTAAGCTTTCTGTGGCTATACTCTATGGATGAGGGAGTTAAGCCTTAGAGAGATGAACTAACTTTTCCAAAACTGTGTGGCTACTAAGTGCCAGAGCTGGCAATCAACTCCAGTCTTTCCTGACTCCCATCTCTGCTAGTTTTGCTTGCTATGCTGCATTGCTTCCCTGAGTGCCATGGTTGCTCGGGAGAGGGACAATTGTTTGTTAACTCAGGGGCAGGTTGGAGAGGGTTTCACTGAAGATGTCTGAAAAGGATACTGAGAAAAAGAATATGGATAGGAAGCCTCGATAAGGAAGGATGGTGCATTGAGGGGATAAAAGGGAGGCCCAAAACATCTCTTTTTCCAGAGGACTCAAGGGGTGAGAAAATCTTCCTTTACTGACCACAAATCACTCACTAACCTGTTCAAAAGAGCCTGTCAACTTCAGCAGTCCACACCCAGGATCTGAGGGCAGGAGGCAGCTTTCACCTTCCCAGAACAACTTGTCTGGGGAAAGCTATAAAGGAATGTGAAAGCAATCTCCGAGATGGGTTCATGTATAGTCTTAAAGCTGGTATTCCCTCAGTCTTATTTCCAGGTGGCTCCTCTGCTCATGCCCCTTTCAGACTGTTACAGAGCAGAGGTGTTGCTGGAGGAGCAGCTAGTACTTGAAGTACCAAATTAGAGAGAAGAGAATCTAATGACTTAATTGAAAATTTATAAAAATATGTAAATTTGTAAGTCCATTACATAGTGAGGCACAAACTCCTACCGGAGAATGATTTAACTGCTGCTTGTTTCCCGCTCTGTATAGCTGAGTCTCTCGGGACCCATTGCTTAAGCAGTTTGGTGATCGCAGATGCTACCGTGCCTCCTAATTTTCCTCCATTCCCTCGTCTCCAGTGGTGTGATGTGGGAAGTCAACCATGTCTTCTGTAAAACCTGCCAGTTCACTATGTAGCTGGTAAGCACTGGTGATTTATGTCTGGGAGTCCGTTTAACTGGGGTTTCTGCCTGCCTGATGCTTCCAGTGGTAATAGCCCTTCTAATTAACTTTGTTATTCTTTACCCTTTGCCCTCTGAGCTTCCTTTGAAACCCTCCCAACTTTGGATGACTCAGAGCTTTGGAGGAGCTTTTTGCTAGGGAGGAATTTTACTTCGGCACAGTCCAGTCCTTCAATTCTCACATCAGCACCTGCAAATACATGCACTTGATATTGAACCTCAGTGTTCCGGTAGAGAATTGTCTCAATGTATCACAATTACACAGACTCCTGAGCTAAGTGACTAGAGCAACCCACTGAGAAAATTCATTGCTTCAAGAGCTTATAAATGGACTTAATTTACCCAGCCTAGAGAAAGTGTACATGTGCCCGTTGTCTCGTAAATGGATGTTATGCTGAGCTAAAGCAATGAGAGGCTGAATGAAAACAGCCCTAAGAGTCAAAGGGGAACATTTTGAACTGGCTTTGTAAAGAAAATCTCCATACCTACAAACTGTATCATAGAAAATAATAATAACAATGAAAGAATATAATCATGCTCCAAAATTACACAAACTAAAAAAGAAAAAAAATGCCTTTCTCTACAGCTGAGAATGACTTTGAAATAGATCTGGGGGAGATGCTTAGGCCATCTCATTTTAGCATGAGTTTTGTACTGAGATATGTGCAGGAAGGAGTCTTGGTGTTATAACTTCAAGGTTCTCTAGAGTGAACTGTTACAAAGCAAATAGACTTTCATGTAAACTATTTCAGGATACTTTCCCATGTTTCTTCATCAATGGATGGATAAGTTGGATACTTTTATTTTGATGGAAAATTCCAAGAAAGCTTCTTGGTAGAATGGGATACTTGGATCTCAGTATTATAAGTGAATTAAAATGGATTATTAAGCTGATAAAACTCATTTGGTTTCATTAGGGTTCACCACCACACCATGCTTACATTTTAATCTGGTTCTGAGTACTCACCAAGTATTGGGAATACAAATTAAAACATATAAGATCTTCTAAAATGTTTTTTTCTTTACTGTCTACATAAATCTGTTATCATAAATCATTAATGTTTATGCTGAAGCTTATGGAATATTCACTCACATTCTGAGAAAATCACCTCTTGTTTTTTCTAGTCCCTACTCAAAATGCCAGTGATGCACACTGATATTATTACACTCTGCTCTGAGAGACACAAAAACCTTGGTCATACTCCCAGGTATGATAAGTGAAATAAAAGGTTTTTTTTTTCCCCAGGGGATAGAAGTCAGCTTGTGGTAGGTTTAATGATTATACAGGAAGAATAAAATAGAGGCAGTAATTGTTGTCTACATTTTTTAGAATTATTTATTTTTATGTCGAAAAGTCAAATATACAGAGAAAGGGAAAGACAGAGAGGAAGAACTTCTGTCCCAGGGTTCACTCCCCAAGTGACCATAATGGCCAAAGCTGTGCCAATCCCAAGCCAGAAGCCAGGAGCCTCCTTCAGGTCTCCCACGTGCATGCAGGATCCCAAGGCTTTGGGCCATCCTTGACTGCTTTCCCAGGCCATAAGCAGGGAACTGGATGTTAAGCAGGGCTGCTGAGATTAGAACCGACACCCACATGGGATCCCGGCGTATGCAAGGACACTATTAAAAGGCGAAATATAAGAGTTATGGGAGTCCCAGAAGGTACAGAAAGAGAAGTTGGGTTTTCAAATATATGTAATGAAATAATAAGCGAAAATTTTCCTAATCTAGAGAAAGAATTGGGAAACAACATCCAGAAGGGGCACAGAGCTCCCAACAGGCTTGACCAAAAGTGATCTTCACCATGATACGTGATAATCAAGTGCTCTTCAATCGAACATAAGGAAAAGATCCTTAAATGTGCATGTGAAAAAATCAACTGACATGTAAAGGAATGCCAATTGAACTCACAGAAGACCTCTCACAGGAAACTCTACAGGCCAGAAGAGAATGGACTGACATATTCCAGATTCCAAAAGCAAAAAAAATTTTGGCCCAGGATAATGTGCCCAGCAAAAGTTCCTTTGTCTTTAAAAATAAAATAAAATTCTTCCACAGTAAAGAAATGTTAAAAGAATGTGCCTCTTCCAAACCTGCCCTACAAAGGATACTTAAAGATGTTCTCTTGACAGAGAAGAGGAATAACGTCCACTAAACCCAAAGGCAAATGGGAAGAACATCCCAGTAAAATAACAACAGAAGACTAAATCAATGAACAACCCATTGTTGAAATGACAGGACCAAATTACCACCTATTTGTAGCAACCTTGAATGTAAACGGCTTAAACTCATTAATTAAATGTCATAGATTAGTAAACTGGATGTCATAGATTAGTAAACTGGATGCCTATAGGAGACACATCTTACCAACAAAGGTCAGCGGAAACTTCATCTCATGGATTTTGATTTTTTGTTAGTTTCATCTATTCAAAACACTTTCTTCTGATTAAATTCTTCAATGACTCATAGATCATATACAGCACCATCATTTTCTTCAAAAAGGTTCTTGATTTTCGTTTTCATTTCTTCAGCAACACAGTCATTCAGTAGCATATTATTTAGCTTCAGGGTGTTGTTAATTTCTTTTTTCTGTCTGTTGTTGATTTCGCTTTGTTGCTTTACATTTAAGGGGATGTATATTAACTGTGTAATGGAGATGATCATATCTGGCAGCATGTTATTTAACTTCATGGTGTTGTCAATTTCTATTTTTCTTCCTGTTGTTGATTTTGTATTGTGGCTTTTCATTTAAGGGGTTATATAGTAAGTGTGAAGTGGAGAATATCATATCCAGATGTGAAGATACAATGCAGTATGCATCTCTACATCCAGACAAAGATGGACTCTCAACGAAACTCTTCACTATATCTTAACAACAGAATGCTGGACTCTCTGCCATTGTCCATGCCCGCAATGATGAACATATGACTGTGTATGAAGAACTGTCCTGTAGTAATAATAAACGGGAATTCAGTGAGGGGGGAGGGAACTGGGGAGAGGATAAGGGAAATCTCAGCACCTATGGAACTGTATCATAAAATGATATAATAAAAAGAAGTAAAATTAAAAAAAATTCTGAATTGTAACAGTTCTGGTAGGAGATGAAATCTGGCATATGGCCCTTGGAGTAGGATTCTAGAATGAACTAGAGGAGACAATTACAGGTGAAGGTCAAAGAACTTTGGGCTCCAGGGTTGTGCTTGAGGCATGAGTCAGGAATTCAGATTCATATCTGGGATGGAGGTAGAGAGATTGACAGTGTGGTGGCAAAGTTTTTGGGCAATCTGTGTGCGTTGTTTAAGTGACCAAGAGAAGACAGCAGTGAAGAAAGATATGATTTCAAAATCTTGTTTTGCACCAAAGGAAACATTTTCAAATTCCATTTTTGCACAGTCATTTTGAAGTGCCTCCATAGAAAAACATACATCCTGACTCTCAAGAGAGGGTAATAATAAGAGACTGGGAGGCAACACACCGAGGTTAGGGTAATTAATTGTTAAAATATTCTAGCTTCTCCAATGTCCAGAACTGAAACTTCTAAATTAAGCGAGTATAAAATAGGGACATGATTTGGTGGTTTGTGAAAGCCTCCTTGGAAAAATACTAGGTTCATTGTTCATGCTATAAACCAATACAATCACTATCATTGTAACTGTTGATGTATGAGAGCTGAGTGATTTGTAATGATTCTTCATGCTGGTCCTGTGGAATGCAGTTCAATCATTCCCATTTGCAAAAGAGGGAACATGCAATGGTTCTGTGGTCAGATTTAAAGCAAAGTTATGGATTGAAATCCCTTTAATTAGCTATCACTTTCTAATTGACTGATGATGGACAGACCCTTGAAAACTCTCAGGAGGATTCTCAAGAATCCAGGCTGCACAGTAGTGATAAATAATAACTTAAGTAACCTTGCTTCTTTGCTAAGGGCATTCACTGGTCAGCTCTCTGGGACTTTTATGTGGGCCTTTTTCCATTAGTTCCAGATTAAGAACTGTGAGAGATTTGCACCATCAGAGTTCTGATCATCAGAACTGTATCACTTATTTATAGCAAAGCTACTGTGAATTTAGGTGCTGGGATGATATGCATTTGTATTTTGTGTATATAAAATAGAGTTATCCCTCTTGTATTTTATCACATTTGAAAATATCACGTTCTATCATTTGTTGAATTTATCAACATTGCCCTGTACTCTCAAGGTAAAATTTTTCCATTTCCTGAGTTCACTGTGGATTTTATAGCCAATCATGGATTTGGGGTCTGGTAGAATCAAGATATTTTAGAATAACAGTGTTGTGGACAGACAGCAAGAGTAATGTATTCCTAATACTGAGATGTAAACATAGAGAGCTTGAATTTCGTGTCTATTCTAGAAGATCGCTCAGACAGCTATTGCAAAAATCTTTGTTTGTTTCTTATATCTCTAAAAGAGTACATTATTTTAGCTGGATTTTCAGAATTTCTTTTTTTCTGCCTTCTCTTGTCCTTTAGATCTGAAAAAAAATTTAGGTCTTTTAACCCTCTCTATAGGCTTATGCGCTGATTCAAAGCTTGTCTTGCTTTAGTGAACTGGCCAAATGAAAATGTAAACAATAAGAATATGGCTGTTCCTTAATGTAGTGTTTTCTATTCATATAAAATGCTTAGATTTCAGGTTTGGCTCATGTTCAGGCACTATCTACTTCTATTTGGCAGCACTATTTGAAGCCTTCAACATGTTGGAGAACTTTGGAGTTTAAGGAAGGCAAGAAATTTCATTAAATAACCTCTTAATTGATTTCTCTTCTCACTCCCGCTCACTTAATGCCCCCAGGGACTTGTGGAATTGTTCCCAGTTCGATTCTTTGATTTTTTTTTTCCTCCAGTAAGCAACAGGAGTCCTTCAGGTGCCCTTGAAGATTTTAAGTCCCTGTTTCCTCTGTGAATTCTCAGATGAGGCAGTGACAGATGCCCACAGAAGCTCTTAACTCAGGGAGATGAGGTGGCTCTTCACACCTCTTTGTAGTTTCTCACTTGCACACGGATGCTTCCTAGAACACCCTCGCCCCATCTGTTCCTACATTGGCCCCATGAAACTTGATACCATTATTAATAGTACATTTCACATGAATTTTCTTTATCTGAAAGTTTCAAGTGCCTGATTTTTCTCCTTTTCAGGTAGATTGGGTGAGGACTAGAGAAATAATCAGATATTGGCTGCTCTGGAATTTGATCCCAGAGATGCATTCAGGTGTCCTTATGCTCTCCATATGACACTAGGCTTCCAAGAGGGTGGTAAATGCGCTGGATGGAGAATAGCACCGGGGGACCTTATGCTGTTCGTACAAAGAGTTGTCTGCTGGATTACCTTAAGGGGTATTTGATGGGCCTGAGCCATTGTTAATAAATTTCCTTCTGAGATTTCTGATGCTTCCTCCCATCTTTAAGTTCCCTCTTCTTTCCTCCTTTCCTGCAGTTTTACAGAAAACCTGAGTTGTTCACCAAACCTAAGAATTAAGATCTTTCTTTTCAAGTCTTTACTATTTCGGATTACTGAGAAAATTTATGCCTTTTTCAATTAGACACAGGATCTGATATCAAATGACTTGTTCAAACCTAAAGAAATGAGCAGTCTCTGAAATGTAGCACCGGCCAATATCATGTATTTCATAGTAAGGTTGCTATAGATAATGTTTTGTACATCCAAAGGAGAGGGTGCACTGAAGAGGAATGATCTGCTTTCAACTTTGGAAAATAAACTCAATTACAAGAAAGGGAAGTTCTCCAGTTCTAACCTGAATGGTAGTCCAGTGAGATTTAAATCTGTTTTGAATTCTTATGAGCTGGTTTCTTGTATATGGCTTCCTCACTAAAGAACGGACTATCTTATAATGAGGTAATGGATATGAGTTCCAGATTTATCACAGGTTTTATGTTCAAATCTCAACTCTGCAACTACTAGTTGTGTAATTTATGGCATGTGAATTACCTTCTTTTATCTCTTTTCTGAACTGTAAAATCGAAAGTAATTATGGTATGTCACATACTTTGATTGGGATTTATGAGGGTGAGAATATTTTATTTTTTGAATTTTATTTTTATTTGAAAGGCAGTTACAGAAAGAAAGAATGAGAGAGAGAGAGAGAGAGAGAGAGAGAGAGAGAGAGAGAGAGAGAAAGAGAGCTTTCATCTGCTGGTTCCCTCCCCAAACAGTTGTAACAGCTGGAGCTGAGCTGATCTGAGACCAGGAGCTAGGAGCTTCTTGTGAGTTTCCCATGTGGGTGCTAGGGACAAGGTCTTAGGCCATCCCCTGCTGTTTTTCCCAGGCCATCAGCAGAAAGCTGGATTGGAGATGGAGCAGGCGGGACTCAAAACTGGCACTCAATTCTCAATACATGTTAGATGTCATGTTTATGACAATTTTGTATTTCACATGCAGCTACTAGTAATGTCAATATAGAATTAAAATTTGCTAAAATTTATAACTGAAGTTACACTTCAGATTTCAGTACTGTCTTTGCGAACATGAAAATGAAATTTTCAGATTGATGGCTGATTCTCTCTGTACTAGGTTTCCTTCATCCGAAGCTGTTACTTGATAATCGTGGCCTTGTTAACTCATGCTTTTCATATGTGAATTCTAAAACTGCAGTTTCAGGATTTATTCACTTTCTCTTCACCTTCACGTACCTTCCGTATGTGTGTATAGAAGAACCTAGTATTGACAAACTGTTTCTGGATGATCTACATAATTTTTTTTGAGAAAATGTTTCAGGGAGTTTGAAAAGTCTTGCTATTTCTACAGTCAACATTTACTCATAACAATGCATGTTCAAATATCCTTTTTGAGAAAATGGGTTATATCTGGATCACAGTGAGCAATGATATAGAAATATTAAGTAACATCTTCTAAGATGGTTTTGACTAATTTTCTTATTGAAAATGATATGCTAAAGCTTTAGACCGCGTCCAGGCAATGACCCTCTGCCCTTTGGTTATGGAAGCCATATGTATATTTTCCTAAAATATATTCATTCAGCATGGGTTCTTTTTATGTTTCTCTATGGAACTTCAAATAACTTTGTTTGACAAAGTATACTAGTGGACAACTGAGGAGGAATTCCTTTGTGAGAATTTTGGATGACTCTTTTGCCTCATTAGACTCCAAGTAGAATTAGATATTCTTATTTCCTAAGGAGCTACATCGATCTATATATGTATCATGTTTTGTGAGAAGCATAATACTTTCAAATTTCAGTGTGCTCATATTTGAAGTGGAGACTGAGAGTTTGTATTTCTCTCGCGATCCAGTTATTCTGATGTTTCTGTTCCATTAGGACACATTTTGGGTTATAAGGGTATAACAGATATTGATGATATCTCATCCATATTTCTTGATATTCACCTATATGCACTAAAATTTTCCTACTGCTGACACTTTTAACTATCTGCCAGAGGATTCTCTCCCTACTCACCCCCACCGAGTGGGAGCACTTGCCATTAATACAGATAAGCCTGAGGTGTCAGAGAATTATGGTCATGGAAGATCTCAGTATCTGATGGGAATTTTGTTAATAATTATTTAAACTTCCTCGTTCCACAGTCAGGATAAATTTCTCAATAGTTATGTACCAAGCTTGATCTCCTGTTATCAACCCACCTTGGCTCCTTTGCCTTCCCTGCTTCACTTTCTTAGTTATTTATAGTCCTATATTAGGATTAGTCATTCCCAAAACTTATTGAATTTGAATTTTATCTTGAGATACTCTCCAGGAGAGAGAGAAACCTAGAGCTTTTTTTTTTTTTTTTTTACATATGCTTGCTTTATTTGCCTGTTTGCTAGAGAGACACAGGGGAATGTGCGAACATCCATGGGGAATGAAACTGATATAAGTTCAATTCGATATGAAAAAAAAAAATCTAAAATCCATTTGTAGTTTTTCCAGAACATGAATTTTCCTTGAAAATTTTTGAAGTACGCTCATAATGCATCACCTTAAATATCATTGTAATTGCTTTCTAAGTTAAATGCTATTAATTGATGGTTTGTGAATTTGACCTTCAAAATATCTGAAAATAAGAGTCCATTTTAAGGAATATCAGAGTCTTTGAACCACAGACACATTCTCACAGCAGTTTCCTATATTTGGTACAAATCTAATCAGCTTCAAGGCAATCAGTGCAGGGAGATTTGCTTGGAAAGAATGTTTAAATACAAACGAATGATTAATTTTATATATCTTAAACTCAGTGTGTTTCATGTCAACAAGGATACTCGTGAATTGAGTACATTGCACACATTGGAGAAATAAAATCCTAAATGAGTCTTTAAGGGTAAACCTTGGCCAGCTGGACTGTGACTCACAAAGGTGACTTTTGTACTAAAAATCCCATTCAGGTCCCAATTTAGTACTCAATTGTCACTAAAGCTACTAACATTGCAACTGCATAGCATCTCCTGGAATGGCTTTTTTAGTCTAATGGGAATTTGATAACTAAACATCAATGTTTTGCAGAGATGGTTTCCAACTCACCCTATATTTGGAGCTCATTGAGATTTTCTTTACACTTGGATAGGGATTGCGGGTGATAGAATACAAAAATCTGAATTTACAATGAGACCTATTTTAGCAATTGTTTCCTAACAAGAAAAGCGCCCAATTGCCTGTTTGACTATCAGTACTATTGTGATGAAACTGTGTGGATTTCTGAAGTCATGCTATAATAAAGCTACAGCTGGATTTGTACTTATGAATCTTTAGTTTGTAGAATACTTGTCCATTTAATTTTCAAAGCACATTCTCTCATGTTATCTGATGTAGAATGCCTTTAGATTTTAACTAGACAATTCAAAACTCATTTTAGGTTGAAGGTAACAATGGATATGTCTTTCCCGGGGCTGCTATAGTAAAACGCCATAGGCTTTAGGAAGAAATCAGAAATTGATTCTCACAGTTTTGGTGGCTGTTAATTAAAAGATAAAGCCACTGGAAGATTCTGGGCCCAGCGCAGTGGCCTAGTGGCTAAAGTCCTAGGCTTGAAAGCACTGGAATCCCATATGGATGCCTGTTCTAATCTCGGCAGCCCCGCTTCCCATCAAACCTCCTGCTTGTGGTCTGAGAAAGCAGTCAAGGATGACCCAAAATCTTGAGATCTTGCACCTGTGTGGGAGACCTGGAGGAAGTTCCTGGCTCCTGGCTTCAGATCATTACAGCTTTGGCCACTACGGCCACTTGGGGAGTGAATTATCCGACGGAAGATCTTCCTTTCTGCCTCTCTTCCTCTCTATATATCAGACTTTGCAATAAAAATAAATAAATATTTTTAAAAAGACACTGGGAGATTCTGTATCTGCTGAAGGCCTGTTTTCTGGATCATAGGGCAGAAGAGTCTCTCTCGGACACTAAGGAAGGCTACAGTCTCATTGCCCAATCACGTCCCAACCCCCCTACTTTCTAATACTATCACTTTAGGTGTTAAGACTTCAAAATAGTAACTTTGGAGGAACCCAAACATTTAGACTGGATGGAAATGAATGACCAATATGATTTGGCTAGATGCTGATATGTCTAAAAAATCTTAGTAACTTCATTTTAAAAATTAATTTTCATTTTATGTGAAAGATGGACTTTCAGAGATGGGGGAAGGGGAGAGAGAAGGAGAGAGAGAGAGAGAGAGATTCACTCACAGTTCCTGCAATAGTCTAGGCAGGCCAAAACATGGAGCTGAGAATACAATATCTCTAATGTGGATGACAGGAACCCAGCTACTTAATATATCATCTTCTGCTGCCAGGTGTGCACTAGCATAAGCTGGAATTGCAAACACAGCCAGAATTTAGATCTAAGCACTATGATATGGGATGCTGCCATTCCAAGTGATGATTAACTGCTGTATTGAATGCCTACCTTACACCTAGTAACTTTAATGAGAGCCTGTTTCTAGCACCACCCCACTCCACTCTCTAGCTCTCAAACCCAGAGGTGGCTCTAAACTTCTATATGCAGGAAGAGTTTAAGGGAAGTTATCTACTTGACTGTGGCCCTAGGATACTTGCCTTAAAACTGTATAGTATTATTGGGCCCGGCGGCGTGGCCTAGCGGCTAAAGTCCTCGCCTTGAAAGCCCCGGGATCCCATATGGGCGCCAGTTCTGATCCCGGCGGCTCCACTTCCCATCCAGCTCCCTGCTTGTGGCCTGGGAAAGCAGTTGAGGACGGCCCAATGCATTGGGACACTGCACCCGTGTGGGAGACCCGGGAGAGGTTCCTGGTTCCCGGCTTCGGATCAGCACGCATCGGCCCGTTGCGGCTCACCTGGGGAGTGAATCATTGGACGGAAGATCTTCCTCTCTGTCTCTCCTCTTCTGTGTATATCTGGCTGTAATAAAATGAATAAATCTTTTAAAAAAACTGTATAGTATTATTTTTATTTGGATAAGTAATGCTTATCATTTTCTCCCAAACATTCCAAAAATAATTTCATGCAAAAAGTATGAACCATTGTTGTCTTTGTTTTTGAGTGCCTTAGAGAAGAGCTTTCCCAAGCCATCACTTTGGTGACCTCATGATCAACCTCAGGCCTTTCTTAGTTCATCAGGAGCAGTTTTGCATTATAGATCCATATTTGGATGGACAAGGTTGATACTTTATTATGCTTCTTGTTAAGTCTGCTGCTGCTGTTTGATGAGTGAATGTGTTTACATCCTACCAGGCAGGCATCCTTCCATTCTCCTTTTCCCTCAGATTTGGCTTTTTGGTCAAAACAAACAGGTTTCAAAAGCCTATTCAGAGCTTCCATGTTTCTTGTGTTGTTACTTTGGCCTGCTGTTAAGCTTTTTATAAAATAACATGCATTTTAAGAAAGCTCATAAAGGAACCACCTCCATGACTATGTGCAAGTCTTCCATGCATCATCATCTCCAGAATTTGAGGGTTATTGTGTAAATTTAAATTAGAAACATGTTTTCTCTCCTTGATTTTTAGGACACCCTCGATGGGATCTGATTACATATGAAGACTGGTTTCCCAATTGACTTGCTACCTAGGGCAGATGCTTGTACATATTTGGAATACCAATATAGAGGATATTATTTACCAGCATGTTACAAACAGTGCTTTCTTTAATCAATGATAGTGTTGAATAAGGGTTATGAAATCTCTGTATTTTGATCTTAATGTTATACATAAGTTCTGGTGGATGGTTTATGTGAAAATTACGATTTAACTTGCTTTGAGTATCAACAATGCAAGTATTTGGCATAATTCTAAGTAATGGTGCTGGAGATTTTCCCACTCTCTTATATAGACAAAGCAAGATTTTAAAATGTTCTTAATGGGCCAGTGTTGTGGTGAAAGAGTGTAAATTGCCATTTGCTATGCTGGCATCCCATGCTGAAGTGCCAATTTGAACCCTGGCTACTCTGCTTCTGATCCAGTTTCCTACTAATTTGCCTGTGAGGCATCAGGTGATGGCTCAAGTGCTTGGGCCCCACAACCTACATGGAAAACATGATGGAGTTCTTTGTTCCTTGTTTTAACCTGGTCCAGCCCTGGGTGATGTAACCATTTGGGGAGTGAATTAGTGGATGGGAGATACATTTCTCTTTTTTATCTCCCTCTCTTTCTGTTACTCTGACTTTCAAATGAATGAAGCTGAAAAAAAAAACAGGCTCTTAAAAGCACATTATGAAAACAGTAACTTACCTAAAATATAGTTGGAGCTTAATAAACTGCTGCTGAAATGTCAGAATTTGCTCTGTGGTTTAGAAATTCCTTTTGAATAAATTATTTTTATACCTGTCCTTAAACTGAGAAATCCCTATCTGCTTCTAGACATATTTGGAAGATCAATACTTTGTATTAAGTCGCTTCAAGAAAAATTTTATCTTTATTTGGAAGGTAGAGTTACAGAGAGAAGGAGAGACAGAAAAAGAATGGACCTAATGGCTGGAGTTGAGCTAATCCTAATTCAAGTACCAGGAACACATGGCTACAGGGTCTCAAGCACTTGTTTCATTCTCAGCTGCTTTCGCAGGCCATTACAAGGCGTTGGATCAGAAGTAGTCAGAACAAACTGGTGCTAGTTCTTATATGGGTGGCTTAATGATACAACACTACATCCTTTTATTATTTTTTTAAAGATTTATTTATTTTTGTTGGAAAGGCAGAACAAGAGAGAACTACAGAGAGAGAAACAGACACATGTACACACACACAGATATAGGAGGAAAAGGAGGAGAGAGAGAGAGAGAGAGAGAGAGAGAGAGAAAGAGAGAAAGAGAGAGAAAGAGAGAGACAGAGAGACAGAGAGACAGAGAGAAATACTGAATTTCAATTCCCTGATTCACTCCCCAGTTATACTGTCCTGTCCTGTACTAGCCTGTACTTACCAGAGTTGGGTTAGTCCAAATCCAGGAGCCAGGAGTTTTTTCTGGGTCTCCTATGTGAGTGCAGGGGTCAGAGAATCTGGGTCAACCTCTGATGCTTTCTCAGGCCACAAATAGGAAGTTGGATCAGTAATGGAGTAGCTGGGACACAAACCTGTGCACTTATGGGTGGCAGAACAGGTAGAGATATATCCTGCTATGCCTTCATTCCAGTCCATGTTAAATTACTCATTTTAGAAGATTTATTTATATTTACTGGAAAGATAGATTTACAGAGAGAAGGGGAGACAGAAAGATCTTCCATCCACTGGCTTATTCAACCCAAAGGTCACAATGACTGGAAGCCGAGCTGATCCAAAGCTAGGAGCCAAGAGCTTCTTCCTGGCCTCCCATGTGGGTACAGGGTTCCAAGGCTTTGGGCCTTCTTACCCCACTTTCACAAGCCAGAGGCACGAACTGCATGGAAAGTTAACCACCGGGATTTGAATCTGTGCCCATATGGATGCTGGTGATGCAAGGGTAGGATTAGTCAACTGAGCCATTGTGCTTGTCCTTTAATTAATTTATAAATACCACAACAATCAAAGAAAAACTCCACAAAACAACTCATGATCTATACTTTTACTTTTTTATGTGGTGAAAAGATAGAAGCAACAGATTTATTTTGGATAGAGTTGTGACGGGGAGGGCTGAGGGGAAGCTGCACCTTGATGAAATGATAATAAGCGATTCAGTTTTTGCTTTTGACAGAGTTCAGAGGAGGTAAGTGCAGGGCTTGTTTGGGGGAAGTGATTTCTTGTGAGCACCAGAAAATGTGTCCCAAGTTGATGAATTATCATAACTTTATATAACATCATGGATTTGTCAGGATTTGATCATTTTATTGATCATTTTATAGATCTGAGATCAAACAAACCACCATGCCAACAGACAGCCATTTTGAAAGGAAAGATGTTCTTAGCACTGCATACTGATGCAATGAGTTACTTTAGCAGCTCCACTCTATAGCAGCTAAACAGCTGTATTGCCTATCGAATCCCTTTCTCTGTTTTTTTTTTTTTTTTTTTTTTTTTTTTTTGTGTGTGTGTGTGTGCTGCTTTGGCTGCATCTTGGACCGGTCCATTATATAAATGGCTAAACTCCTATATTTTCATGGAAACCTGTCAGTAATGTAATAAAGACTCCTCTGCTGCTGAAAGTGAAATGACAGCTTGGGATGTTTTATTTCATGTTCAGGATTTCATGTAAAGAAAGAATTTTGTTAAAATTAAGCTACAAACAAAGCTGAGCATGATCATTAAATAGAAATGGCTATCAAATTGAGAAATATCTGGAGATGAGAAGGCTTAAAATCTCCAGACTGTTTCTATTTTCTTTTTTTTTAAGAGAGGGGTAGGGATAGACATGAACAAACACCGTTAATAACTGAGGGATGGTGGAGTAGCACCTTTATTTATCTTTGCTTATGATGTGTGGAGAAGAAAATGTTTTATGAAATTAAATAGCAACCATCCTGAAAAAATGCTCAGTCTTGACTATTTCTCATGTATCATATCAAATGAAGATGTTTATGTTGCCAGGCATGTCAAGCCTTCCTATTTCCTTTGATAAGTTTTGATTAGGTAGCATTCAGTGTTATAAACAGATACAATAGTAGGTTAAATTTATCAAGGACATTAATCTTTATTTCTCAAGGTGGTCAAACTGGAAAATTTATCGTGGAGACTCAATGCATTCCCCTCTAGAGATGATTCTTCTCTCACTGGAACTTTTTCCAATGGGCTCCCTGCAATATTTTCTTCTTAGAATTGTCTAGAACTTGATTTGTTTATTGTATGTTCTTTGAAGTCATGCCTCATATTACTGAGGTTCACTGTTTATTGCCTTGCATATGATAGGCACTGTCTGAGTATCCACTCAAAGATGGAATAAATGATTGAGGGACCACTACATGTGATGGCACAAGATTGCCATTGTTACAGTCTAACTAAACTAGTTTATCACCTCTTAGGCATACCTGCTGCAAATATACTGAAATCCTTTAGTAAGCGGCACAGAAAAGTACTTAACACCTATATGAGTGCATCTTGGAATTAATAAAGTACGGTGAGAGAGCTGTCATCACACCTCTTACAATCATATTTTCACCTGTCTTGTGTGTCAGCAACTGAAGGGTGGTAGGCAATATTTACCAATGAAGAAAACTCATCAGCACCAAACCTGCTTTGGAAAATCTGTTTTGCACCTTTAAAAATATTTTTAAAAGAGATGCACATGTGCATTGGTTCATTCAGCTGTGATTCTCCTCCACTGCGCCAGGTTCAACAAGAGGGTAACAGGGAGATGTTTTTTGTTCTTTGAATTTCAGTGATTAAACAACCATTTCTATTGTCTGCTTTCAAGTCTTAACAAACATTGTAGCTACAGCCACAATTACTAGATTTCGGTTTTGTTCTGCTGAGGCATTTTTATTGAAGAGTGCCAAGCACAGGCAAGATTACACACAAACACTGAATTTAAATAAAATAACTCCAGAATCCAACAGACAAAGGAAAAACATTAATAATGAAAAAATAAACTTAAGGCAACTGATCTTTCCCTTGGCATTTGCATTTTTGCCATTCACATGCCGTTGCAAAAAGCATGCCAAAGTTATCACTGCTTTGCTATGTTAATATGAGAGCCACTTGATTTCCCAAGGAAAGATTTTAATGATTCACTTTCATTTTGTTTCATTATGGGGAAAATTAAAAGCATTTTGTTTCTGATCCTTCTCTTGTAATTTCCTCCTCCTGCTTCTAGTGCCAAAGTGCCAAAATGTGTGTCTTTCTATCTTGATGTCAACCAAAATGGGACTGGACCAACTCTGCTATCATAGTGACCTGGGTAATGTCTTTACATTCAAAGAGCTCTAATATCTTCTTTGAGGCTATTTATGACCTAGAACTGTTCTATGCCCTATGTCTATCTTCTGGACAATCTTCAAGGTAGAATGCTTCTGTAGAATTGGGGAAGATATATGGTCCAGGCTAACTACCATGAATGAGTTTCTTCCTATGTGTCAAATCTTGCATGAAAGTTTTGTGTATATATTACCTCATTTGAAGCTCAGATCACTATTCATATTCAAGAAAACAGATTTAGAAAGATAAAATCACTTGTCTAACATCTCAGTGAATAATGGAACCATGGTTAAAATTGCATGTATTATCATAGTTTGTGATCCCAACCACTTTGATATACTGCAAGCATGGCTCTTACATGTGCTGGAAAGTAATGCCTGGGCACATTGCTAAGAAATAGCTTCATAAGTGGACCTCACAAATACAGAGTAGGAGGACTGTTCATCATCACCTTTAGGTTCTGAACAGATGGAATTATTTAGCTGTATAAACATGTGGATTCATCTGTTGAGTTACTACTACATGAGTAATTCAGCCAAGAAATTCCCTCCATAGTGTTATAATAGTGTGCTCACCAACTGCTGAGGGACGAATCGGGCACAAAATAACTGGAATTGATTAAACATTCTGTACAAACTGAGATGTGGACAGAATGTGGAGTGCTAATGTTAGTACCTGAACATCAAGCACCTGCAGGTGCTTGAGTGCTCAAATATCTATTTCTGAGTCCTGAGAAAAACTCTTTGTACCTCGGATTGGTAATTATTAAGATGAAAATGTTCATCGGTTCATTTGTTAGAAAATTTATTGTTTCAAATCACAGGATTTTACTCTTTCTATAGCTGAGTGGCAGTGTATGCATATATACCACATTTTCTTTATCTAGTCATTTGTTAATGGACATCTGAGTTGATTACTTAACTTGGTTCTTGTAAATTGACCTGTTATCAACCTGGATGAACAAATATTTCCCTTGTATGCTGATTTCATTTCTTTTGGGTGACTTCTCATGATTGGAATGACTGGGTTATGTGGTAAATCTATTTTCAAACCTCTGAGAAATCTCCAACCTGTGGGTGCAAGTGGAAACCATTTTGCTTAGTGAAATAAGCCCGCTCAAAGAAGATAAATATCATATGCTTTTCTTGATCTGTAGGAATGAATACAGAGTTGAAAACATGTAATATCTATGAACCAGAGGGACATCTCGAGATTCAGTTATTGTTTACAGCCTATGTGTATAGTCTTGAGGATTAGTATTTTTTTTTACTTGTTACATCTTGAAGTTGTTACCCAATTGAGTGTTAAGCCTGACTGCAAAATGAAAAGTAAATATGTCATTAGAGAAATTAAAAAAAAAAAGAAGAAGAAGTGGGAAAGGAAGAGGGTAGATGTGGAATATGGGTGTTGCGAGGTATCACTGTGCTTCTAGATCTGTATTGTGAAATGTGTGAAGTTTGTTAATTTATATACATTTTTAAAATTAAAAATAAATGCAAAACAAAAACATTTATGTGATATTAGTGAGAGATTAAAGATAATTATGGAAACTAACTTTAGAAAACACATAAAACATGTAAGAGATACTGGTACATTTGAAAAAGCACATTGACAACATCAGGGAATTAATACATCAAGAAGGGTTACAGTAAGAGTTCAAGTTCAGGAACAAAAGCAGAAAGAATTTCTCCTCAGAATACAGACAATCCCAAAGATGGTAGGAAATTGAAAAGGAAACTATGTGATTTGGGAGGACTGAGGATAAGGTGGGATTCAAGCATTAAGGATTGCCTCAATTTAAATAGGGAAGACACTAATATTGTCACAGATTACTTGTTACCTTTTTAGCTGAGTAGACAGGAAATGAAGGATTTGAGCATGGAAAAGGGGGAAACATGGGATCTGGAAGCAGAGTGCATTGGGTCAAATCCTAGTTCTGTCATTCACATACCCTGTGACCTGAGAACATTACATTTCCATATGTAATTTTCCTTATCTGTAAAATGGGAATATCATTATTTTTTATTTTATGCTTATTATAAAATGAAAACAAATTATGTATATTAATCACAACACAGTCTAGTACATAATAAGAGCTTAATGGCCAGCTATTTCTATTTTATGTGTTTTGCTTGACATCATTCTTGTGTCTGTGTCATTCGCCACATCAGCAGAGTTCTTGGTGAATTCATTGAAGGTTTGGCCAAGAGACGTTGCCTATTACTGCAAAATATACTTTTCATAAACTTTCCATTTCATTTAAGCTTTGGTGAATTAATTTTGTCAAAAGGATGAAGACAGAGTTGACTGCTTTTGGAAAAGGCTTTGATTATTAGTATAGACACTCCCAGGTCAGAAAGTCATTGGATTCTTTCGTAGCTATTTATTTGGTTTGGTACTTCAATAACAGCCTCGCCCAATCCCCCCACAAAAAAATCCCTACTTTTCTTTTTCCCTCCACGTGCCCCCCTCTCCACCTTAGTCTAACATGTATTTCCCTTATACAACCATAAGCACTGAGGGGGCATTTGGGAATTGGGCAAGAGGGAGACAGAGGCAAGCCAAGTTGATCCTACAATGTTGGCAGGAAGCCGGGATGGCATTGATGACTACGGTACTGGAAGAAAGCTCGACTTTCATTCGCTGTTTGATGACTTTTAGGATGGTTGAAAAATAAAACTCAATCTGTCATGTAACTAACTGAATCCCTTTTAACTGCTTAATTCTACACCTTGGAAACCAAATTACTTATAGTAAGTTTAATGTTTGTTCCAGATGTTACTCCTGAAAACATTTTATTTCCTCTGGAGTAGAGGCCCCTTCTAGAAAAAGGAAATAAAATATCTGTCTGATACGATGCTGATGGGCAAAGCTAAGAACTTTGCTGTATCTGATATTTAGCAACTGCAATGATAAGAATGTCCAGTAAATATTGTCTGGAGTTATTTGAACCAATTGAATGAGAAGCTGAAAGCCAGAGTTAATTGTTTCATTTTATAGGTAGAGAGGCTGAAATTTAATGCTGATAGGCCCAAAGTTTTGTGTTCTGATGAATATGTGTTGTTTTGTTTTAATCCAAAGATAATGTTTTAGGTTAGTTTGGAGGTTCCCGTTGCCTGGGTTTGGGAAAGGGGTTATAGATACGGTCAAGTTGCTTGGTGAGACTTGTTTAAAAGATCAGAATGGTTTTGTTTGCTCACTGAAAACAGAATTAACCTACAGTTTCCCAGTTGTTATTCACTGGTTGTTGATTAGCTGCCAGCAACAAACTGGCAGTGTTATACTGAACAAAGGGGAAAAACATATTGTGCTTTTATGAAAAAAGCCTCTTCAACTACTGCATGACATCAGCAACCAGTCTTACCTTGATTTTGTTGTATTGTTTCACAGGAGATCCCAATGAATGGTTGAGAAAACACACTCATGCATTGTTTTTTCAATTAAAAAGTTTGTATTGAAGTGTCTTCTAAGCTCATTATGTTTTATTTTTCTAAAATATTTGAAAGACTTGTGAAGCAAGATGTGTGATTTAAAAAAAAACATGAGCAACAGCCACATAAGCCCACATTCAAATAAACAAAAGTCCTATACCAGTTTTCGGAACATAAGATTTCTATCTTCCTGAGTCAGAGTGTGGGAATAAGACTTGCCTTGTGTGGGTCTAAGTCGAGACCAGGGTCACTAGATGTGTAGATGGGGTCGTCTAGTCCTTTGGGAATTCCGGCTGATCTAACTGTGTCAGTTCCAAAAGCCGACTAGTTTTTTTTTTTTTTTTCCACAGAAACTACCAAATAAATTAATTGTGTCTATGAGAGAGCAGGGAGACTATTTTGATGTTGATTTGAAAAATAATTCTAAATCATATGTCTCATAGTTTTTCCAAAGATCTTAAATTATTATTTTAATTTTAAGCAGTTTTTAATGAATTCAATGTGATTTGTAGTTACAATTATAACATGATATTTTCTCCCCATCCTCCTTCCATCTTCCTTTCTCCCTCTCTTCTCTCATCTTTTTTGAGACAGCATATTTTACATTTATATTACATTTAGAAGTGTTAATATCCCAACCAAATAGGAAGTTAAACAAGTAAAAAGCCAAAAGACATTGGTTTAGGTGCTGGTGCCAATTTCTGTTTGTGGTGCTGGCATCCCAGATAGGGGCTGGTTCAAGTCTTAGATGCTCCACTTCTTCAGTTCCCTGGTATTGCAGCTAGGAAAGCAGTGAAAGATGGCCAAAGTACTTGGCCTCCTGAACCTCCACATAGGAGACTCAGAAAACATTTCAGGCTCCTGGCTTCTGGTCCACCTCCAGGTTTGTGACTATTTAGGGAGTGAACCAGCAGATGGAGGATCTCTCTTTGTGTCTCTCCTTCTCTCTGTAAAGCTGCCTTTCAAGTACAAATTGCAAAGTCAGAAATATATAGAGAGAGGAGAGAAAAAGAGGAATATCTTTCACCAGATGATTGATTCACTCTCCAAGTGACCACAATGGTTAGTGCTGCGACGATCTGAAGCCTGTAGCCAGGAGCTCTTCCAAGTATCCCACGCAGGTGCAGGTACCCAAGGCTTTGGAGCCATGCTCAACTGCTTTCCCAGGCCACAAGCAGGGAGCTGGATGAGAAGTGGCGCTGCCGAGATTAAAACTGGTGCCCATATGTGATCCCTGCACATTCAAGGCGAGGACTGCGCTGGGCCCAGTAGTTATTTTTTTTTTTTTTAAGATTTATAACAATTTTTTATTGGAAAGTCAGATATACAGAGAGGAGGAGAGGCAGAGACAAAGATCTTCAATCTGTTGATTCACTCCCTAAGTGGCCCCAACAGCCAGAGCTGTGCTTGCCCGAGGCCAGGAGCCCGGAGCCTCTTTCAAGTCTTGTATGCGTGTGCAGGGTCCCAAGGCTTTGGGGCGTCCTTAACTGCTTTACCAGACCACAAGCAGGGAGCTGCATGGGAAATGGGGCTGCTTGGATTAGAACTAGCACCCATATGGGATCCCAGCACTTGCAAAGTGAGGACTTTAACCACTAGGCTACTGTGCTGGGCCCTATGCAGTAAATTTTCAAGTAACTATAGATCATTAAAATTATAATAGCATAGCATACTTAATCATTGGTTTCATAAGATATAAACAGTTGTTGTTTTTTTTTTTTAAGATTTTTAATCCTTGGAAATGCAGGTTTGACAAACAGAAGGAGAGACAAAGATCTTCCATCCGCTGGTTCACTCCCCCAATTAGCCACAACAACTAGAGTTGAGCTAATCCAAAGCCAGGAGCTAGGGCCTTTTTCTGTTTCTCTCACACAGGTACCGGCTCTCAAGGCTTTGGATCATCTTCAACTGCTTTCCCAGGCCACAAGCAGGGAGCTGGATGGAAAGTGGATCAACCGGGACCTGAACCAGCACCCATATGGAATCCTGGTGCATTCAAGGCAAGGACTTTAGCCACTAGGCTACCATGCTGGGCACTATAAAACACAGATTTACAAAACTGTATTTGCAGGAAAGTTGGTGTACACAGATGCTTCTTTATTTTATTTTATTTATTTATTTTATTTTATTTATTTATTTTATTTATTTATTTTTTTAGCTCCCACATGTAAAGAGAACATGAGGTATTTGTCTTGTTGAATATGGGTTAGTTCACTCAGTGTAATGTCTCCAGTTGATTTTATTTTCATATAAGTGGTAGGGTTTCATTCTTTCTATAGGTGACTAATATTCCACTATGTGTGTGTGTATAAACCACATTTTCTTTTCCAGGATACCTTGAGTGACTCCAAATTTTGACTATTGTGATTAGTGCTGCTATAAACACGGTGATGCACGTATGATTCATTGTATACAAATCTCTTTTAATCACAAAAGCATGCTTAGAAGTCAGGTGTTAGATGCATTCAGCCTGGCTTTTTTTTGTTTACAAATGCTTTCTGTATCCTGGGTCTTTTATGATTCAATGCATGTTTTAAGATTGCTGTTTCTAAATATGCAAAGACTGCAAAATGCTAATATTTTGATAAAGATCACATTTATTTTATAGATTGCTTTACTTGGTATAGACATTTAATGATACTGATTCTTCCAATCAATGAGCAATCAATCCTTCCATTTTTTTGTGTCCTTGATGATTTATTTCAAATGTTGTTTGATAATTTTCATTAGAGAGATCTTTCACTTCCTCGGTCAAATTTATTCCTAAATATTTTATCTTTCTGTGGCTATTGTAAATGAGATTTATTGATTTTTCTTTCTGTGAGTTCATTATTAGTATACACTAAAGCTACTGCTTTTATTTGGTTTGTAATCTGTAACTTTACTGAACTGGTTTCTTAATTCTAGCAGCATTTTTTGGTGGAGTGTTTGGGTTTTTCCATGTACAGTATCATGTCACTGCAAACCTGAATAGTTTGGCTTCCTTGTCTGTGATTTTGAGCTTTTTCTTTCTCTGCCTTAATTGCGCTTGCTAAAATTTCCAGTACTATATTGAGTAAGACTGATGAAAACTAACATCCTTGTCTTGTTCTCGATCTGAGGGAAAATGCTTTCAACTTTTTCGCATTCTGGATATTACTGGCTTTTGTTTTGTGATACATAGTCTTTATAATTATGAGTAATTTCCCTTTGTATCTAATTTTGGAGGCTTCATTTATTTTTATCATGGAGGGTATTGAATATTATCAAATCTCTAAATCTTCAGAGATGATCATATAGTTTTGTACATTATATTGATGTGATTTATGACATTCATAGATTTGTGAATGTTGAACTATCCTTGCATTCTCAGATAAATTCTATTTGATTATGATATATGATCCTTTTGATGTGATTTTGGATTCGATATGTTAGTGTCTTGTTTAGTCTATAACATCATGCTCATTAAAATTATGATCTATAGTTTTCATGTCATGTCTTTAGTTTTGATATAAAAGTAGTGCTGGCCTCATGAAAGGAGTTTAGCAAGATTTCTTCTGTTCATAATTTTGGAATAATTTCAAGGGTCTTAGAGTTTTTTCCTTTTTGAATGTTTTATACATTTCAGGAGTAAAGATGTCAGGTCCTCTGTTTTTTCTTTCTTCTTTTTTAAACACTTCAATTCACCTCCTTTATTGATTTTTAAAAAATATTTTGTTATTTTTATTGGAAAGTTAGATATACAGAGAGGAGGAGAGACAGAGAGGACAATCCTCCTTCCGATGATTCACTCCCCAAGTGACCACAACAACCACTGCTGAGCCAATCCGAAGGCAGGAGCCAGGAACTTCCTCCAGGTCTCCTATGAGGGTGCAGGGTCCCAAGGCTTTGGGCCATCCTCGACTGCTTTCCCAGGCCACAAGCAGGGAGCTGGATGGGAAGTAGGTCTGCTGGGATTAGAAATGGCGTCCACATGGGAATCCCAGCTGCCAGGTCACTGCACTGGCCCCCCTTTATTGATTCTATTTTAAATTACATTTTATGATACAATTCCATAGGCTCTAGGATTTTCCTTACCCCCTTCCTTAAATCCCTCCCTCCAACTGATCTCCTCTATATTATTGCAATAATTTAGTCCTTCAGAAGCAGTCATAAGTCCATCAGTCTGTTATTTACGTGTATGCTGACAGTGTGATTATGGAAAATGGCAGAGTCCGGCATCCTATGGTCAAGATATATTTAACAGTATCACAGTTACTAGTTATAAGACAAAATCAACAAGAGGAATTAAGTTAAGAAAATTTGCAGCATCATGGAATTGAAAATCATGCTACTGAATGGTCAATGTATCAATGAACAAATGAAAAAAAAACTTTTTGGACAAACTGATGCTGCTGTATGACCTATGAGTCAGTGAAGAATTTACTAAGAGGAAAGAGGCTATTTCAAAAAATGCGAATAAAAACAAAAATATCCAAACCCATGAGTTGCAGCATAAACAGTATTGAAAGGGCTATTGATCTTAGAGTTTGCATGAAGGTTGCCTTAAATCAGAAAGAACATATGATATTTATCCTTTAGAGATTGACTTGTTTCACTGAGAGTAGTGGTACAGTTTCATTCTTTTTAATGGCTGAATAGTATTCCATGCAGTGAATGTACTACAGTTTCTTTGTCTACTCCTCTTTGGGCAGGCATCTGGGTTGTTTCTCTATCTTTGCTATTTATTGTAGACTGTGCTGCTGTAAAGATAGGATTATAGATCCCATTCTCATATGCAGATTTCATTTCCTTTGGATATATTCCCAATTCTCTTAGCACTCTCCATACTGACTTCCATAGTTGTTGTAATAGCCTACGCTATCACCAGCAGTGATGTACCCTTTCCACCACATCCACGCCAGCAGGTGTTGTCAGTAGAGTTTTGAATGTAGGTCAGTCTCTCTGGAGTTAGGTTGAACTTCAGTGTGGTCTTCATTTGTATTTCCCTCACAGCTAGAGAGTCTGAGTCTTTTTTAAGTGTCTGTTAGCCATTTGAATTTGTTCTTTTGAAAAACATCTGTTCATTTTCTTCTCCCATTTCTTCACAAGGTTGTTTGTTTTGCTGTCGCTGAGTTTCTCAAGCTCTTTTTAAATCCTTGATATTAGTCCCTTAGGGGTTGTGTAGTGTGCAAAGATTTTCTCCCATTCTGCTGGTTGCTTCTTCACTTTGTTGATTGTTTCCTTTGCTGTATAGAAATTTTTTAGTTTGATGTAATCCCATTTGCTTATTTTGGCTTTGACTCCATGTGTTTTTGATGTCTTTTTCATGAAGTCTTTCCCTTTTCCTATAGCTTGCAGGGTGCTTCCTGTGTTTTCCTTGAGTAGTTTGATGATTTCTTGGTGCAGATTTAGGTTTTTGATCAATTTAGAGGTATCTTTTTTTTAATCGACTGAGAAATGCATCATCTCTATTTCTTGATCTTTTGTATGTCTTTAGGCTCAAGTTCATTTATTTCTGCTCTGATCCTTACTTCTCTCCTCTTGCTGATTTGGGGTTTGGTTTGTTTTTATTTTTCTGAGTCTCCAAAATGACTCATTAAGTCTTTGATTTGAAACATTTTAAATAAAACATTTAATACTTTTTGTTTGAAATGAAGATTTAGAAAGAGAAGAAAGCAGAGGGGGAGAGAGAGAGATTGAGAGAGAGAGAGAGACAGAGAGATCTTCCACCTACTGTTTGACTCTTCAAGTGGCTGAAATTGCCAGAGCTATGCTGGTTTGAAGCTGGGAGCCAGGAGTTTCTTTTGAGTCACCCATGTAGGTTCAGGGGCCAAGAAGTTGGGCCATCTTCTGCTTTCTCAAGAACATTAGCAGGGAGCAGGATTTGAAGTGGTCCCCACATGGGATGCCAGCGCCACAGGCAGAGGCCAGATTTATTCTGCCACAGCATTTCTATTTTTATTCTTAATGTAAGTGCCTAATGCTATAAACTTGCCTTTTAGTATTGCTTTTGCTGTATCACATACACTTTTATATGCTGTGTTTTCATTTTCATTTATTTCAAGAAAAGTTTTGGTTTCCTTTTTACCTTTTCCAATAACTCAATGATCATTTAGTAGCATGCTGTTTAATTTTCAAGCCTTTGAGTGTTCTGCTTTTGCTGTTGAGTTTTAGTTTCATTTCTGTGTAATCTGAGAAGGTATATGGTGTGATTTCAATCTTTTTAATTTTGCTGAGACTTGATTTATGACCTAATGTATTGGTTATCGCAAAAAATCCCATGTGCTTATAAGAAGAATGTTTATTCTGTAGCTATTTGGTCAAACGTCCTGTAAATGTGTGTTAGGTCCATTTGCCCATAGTGTGATTCCACTGCAATGTATCTTTATTGACTTTCTGTCCATTGATGAGTGTGGGTTGTTGAAGTCACTCACTATTATTGTATTAGAGTTTCCTCTCTCCATTTAGCTCTAATGATATTTACTATATGTGTCTGGGCGATCTTGTGTTAGGTGCACATATATATATATTTTTGGAATTTCAGGTGTTGTCAGGAGCCGTGTACTATAGCCACACTGAAGCCATTTTGAATATAGACCTATGGGCCAGTGGAAAACCCCTGGTTGGCTAGATGCTTGGGAAACAGGTTATGAAACTAATCACACGCTTAGTTTCAATTGTTTCTAGCAACTGTTTCAGAACGTGATTTATGCTGTACCTGCCGACATCTTGTTTCTAATTACCTATGCTATTGTTGATATGTTGGTTACTATTGTTGATATGGTGGTTGCTCAAGAACAATCGGTCTTGAGACCATGGCATGTGTCCCAGTTTCTCCTTCCCTCCCTGAGCCTTAGTTACTAAAGAATATAAAAACCCTCAGTTGAAATCAATAAACTGACAGCTTGATCAGACCTACTGTCTTTTTTTTTTTGGCATCTTTTTTTTAAATTGTATTTTTGTTGACAATCTTTACATAGTTAATTACGGTAAAAAAAAAAAAGGTTCAGGGGGTATAGGGAAGTGGGTAATAGTATTATGACCATATTGTTTCCATCATGTATCTGAGGTAAAGGGGGATATTGAGGGAGAAGCCCCACCCAGTTTCCCACCCACCCCAAGTCCCGGATGTGGGGCATGCTCTGAGATCCTTGCTCAAATGGTTTTAATAGCTCTCCAGTTATGAATCGCTGCCAGTTTCACTCGATGAGGTCGTCCACTGATTGACACAGTCCATCATAGAGTCTTCATTTGCCCAGTATTTTGTTGCCAACATATAGCTGAGGTGGTTGATTGACTTGCTCTGTTCTCTGTCTTTTCTTGGCTAGGGTTCTGAGTCCAGCAGTTCGATTGGGGAGATCTCCAAAGAAACTTTGAAGTATTCCCAGACCAGATTCTCGTATGCTCTAGCAAGCACAGGGCCCGGCACAGTCCGTCACCATGATCAGCTGGTGGTTTCAATTGCTGGGTTGGTTCTGTTTTCAGTCCTGATTTCCACTGGAACCAATGGGTGTTGCAGTCCAGCCTGGCTCTGCCCAGCACACACTAGGCCCTTGCATCAACCAGTGAGAGCCGCAGCCTAGTCGGGGCGACCCACAATAACCCCCACCAGGCCCGCCCCCTACCCTGGTTTGCCGTACGTATAGCAGACTAGTCCAGTCTGTCCCACATCCTATTTGGCTCTTGTACTTGTCAGTGGGTATTAAAGCTTAGTTCCATCTAACCAACTCAACTCTCCAGTCCTCACGGATGTTGTTGAGTGCCTCTCTGTTTAGCCATCCCAGCCCCCGTCTAAGTTTTCATGACCCCCGCGGGAGTAGTTGACCCAAGAGGGGGAACCCACTATTTCCCTCCCAGGTCTCTCTCAGTCCCGGTTTATGCACTTTTCGGGTGGTTCTGTGATTTGACTTGACAGAATTAGTCCCCAGTGCCAGCTTCTGCCAGCTGATGCTGTGGCTAAGCCCAAACATCCCTTACCCACTCTAATTTATGCTTGCACCAGCAGGAATAATCCGCCTAGCCTGGCTTTTCCCTGATCTAGTCCACGTGCAGCGCACAGGTGTTGCAGCCTTGCTTAGTCTGGTCTTTCCCCATCCCAGCCCAAGCTCTCCAGTGGGAGTAGCTGTCTGGCGAGGGGACCAGCCCTTTAATCCTCCCGCCGGCTCTGCCCCTCCCTTCCTGGATCTCACGCGTGCTGGTTGTGTGCTGCAGTCAAATCCAGTACAGGCAACCTCACCCTAGCGTTCCATAGTGTGCACTGGTTTTGTCGCGACCAGTCCCGGCTCGACCCACACTCTGTTCTGGTGTTCGGATTTACCAGTGTATGACATGAACTGATTCAGCCTGGTCTGCCCCTGACCCATGCCAAATGTATGCCAGTGGGAAACTTTCCATGGCCTATTCTGGGCTGTTTCCTATCATGCTTCTTGCGCTTACCTGCAGGGACTGTGTTCTGCCAGAGGAGTTGCCCAGGCTCCTCCATCAGAACCTCTCCCAATGCCAGATTTTGTGCATACCAGGGGGTCCTTGAGCCAGCCCTATTCAGTTCACCTCATGTCCTAGCAGGAACACTGGCTTTTCCTGGCTTGCTTTCACCCCGTTCTGGTTCTTGTTGTTGGATGTTTCAGCCCAGGCATGGCTTGTCCATACCCACGTACAGCTCACACATGGCTCAGTATGGGGTTGAGACCCAGCCTAGTCAGTCCCACATCCACCCTGGTTCTCCAGGACACCAGATGATGTTGGGGTCTGGCCTGGCCTGGTGCATCCAATCCCAGTCCACACTAGTGCCTCGGCAGATCGCAACTGTTTCCTAGATAGAACGCAACCCCATTCCAGCACACACGCCCCTTGGTGGGAACCTCAACCCAGTTAAGGTGTCCCCTTACCTCCCCAACTGGGCCTGTTCCTAGCCATAGATCATGCACCTGCCAGTGGTTGCTCTGACTCAGCTTGTCTCAGTCCCTCTCTTGTCCTGGCCTCTGCCTTAGACAGTGTGACTTAGTGTCCTTGACTCAAGTAGACCAGTAGGTGCAAGAGCATGGCTCGGCATGACCTGTGCTCCATGCTGGTTTCTAGTTTTGCTTGTAGGCTAAGGTTTGCTCAGTCCTGCCCAGTACATTCTGTTCCGTTCCCAATTTCTTCAAAAGAGGAGTTACCGCCATTGGGAATGTTAAGGATTGACTGAGATCCAAGAAGCACAGTGGGATCAACCTGGAGCTACCTAAGCAGCTATTCAGACAACCAATACCTCAGAGCTCCCTGGCCGGGCAGCCAGCAGGCAGAGCCTGGCACCACATGGTGCACAGGAGGCCAAGGACTAATTCACTGCCTTGTGGCAGTGTCTTTGGCGTGAGCCCCCAGCATTGGGTCCGACCCGGCAGGGGCACTCCCCACAGCCGCCACACTGTGAGGAGCGGAACTTGCCCCCAAACCCAAGGCCCGAACCCCTCCCAAACTCACCCAGCTGCCAGATTCAGACCTACTGTCTTGCTGTCCATTCTTTGAGTCTCTTGTCCCTTCATTCTCTCCTAGATTGGGTGCGACCCTGGTTGACTGTCCTGCTGGATGGGACAAGGTGTTAGATCTTGCTACGTTGACCTTTTTATCAAATTATAATGTCCTTTAACTCTTTTTATAGCTTTTCATGTAACGTTCATTTTATTTGATATCCTGGAGAGTTACCCCTGCTGATTTTTGGTTTTTATTCGACTTGTGCATCTTTTCCAACCCTTCATATTCAGTCTGTGTACATCTTTGTTTTTTGAAGTGAATTTCTTGTAGACAGTGTATCATGGCATCTCAGTTCGCTATTCAGTTAGCCAATTCAAGGCTTTTTGTTGGTGAATTTAATCCGTTTACTTAAGAACTAAGACCTGTCATGTTGTTGATTGGATATTTAATATATCTCTTCTGTTGTGAATTTGCTGGTGATATGTGTTTTCATGATTGCTTCCAATGAAGGAGGCCTTCAGAATTCCTTGTAAGGTTGGTCTGGTGGTGGGTGATTCTGTTTTTGCCTATATGGCAAATATTTCATTTCCATTTCACTTTTAAAGGAAATCTTTACTAGGTATAACATTCTTGGCTGGAATTTTTTTTCTTATGTTCTATCCTGAAGAAATGATTTTTATGATAGTATTCTGTGTATTTATGGCTCTAGCATTTTCTGAAATAGCAGCAAAATATTTTGTAACAAATATGGATGGTATCTTTTCATGAGTAAACAGGTGATCTCTACTGTGTGTCTGTTACTGTCAGAGAAAATTGCTTGCTTATATGTTTTTTGTTAATTCTATGTTAATTGTTTACTTACATGTCTGAGGGGTGGGTGTTGGCACAGTGGAGAAAATGTTGTTCAGGATGCTTGTATCTTGTGTTGGAGTTCTTATGTTTAGTCTCATTTCCACTTCTGATTGCATTTTCACCTAAATGTATACCCTGGGAGGCAGCAGGTGATGGCTCAAGTGTTTGTATCACCCTGTTGGTGACCTGACTCCTGACTTTGGCCCAGCTGATGGCAGTTGTGGGCATTGGAAGCAAGAAGATGAAACATTTCTGATTCTGTCTCACTTCCCTCTACATAAAGAAAAAAATATGATTATTATTGTGCTTATGGGTTATTCTTCATAATTATTTTAAAGAGTTGTTTGTTTCTTTGAAGGGAAAAGAATGATATGAAGAGGGATAGACAGAGAGACCCACCTCCCATGTGCTGAATCACTCCGCCAATGGCTTGACCTGGCTGAATCCAGAAACCAGGAACTTCATCCAGCTCCCCCATGTAGGTGACAAGGGTCCGACTATTGAATTGCCTTTTGCTGCTTTCTCAGGTGTATCATTAAGGAGCTTGGTCAGGAGTGGTGGAGCTGGACTTGAACTGGTGCATAAATGGGATATTGGCATTTTCAGGCAGTGGTTTAACCCACTGTTTTAGAATGACATTTCCTCAACTTTATTCTTTCTCATCAACCCATCTGTAAGTCATATAAGGGTATACTTTGTTTTTCATGGTTTATTTTTTTGGCATCTAACACTGTTAACAACAAATAGTAGGGATTAAATAGATAGTTGTAGCATAAATAATGAATTGTGCTACAGAAAATTTTCTCTAAGGAGATACAGCGCTGCTAAAAGCCTTTTGACTGTATTCCATTCACTAGTCAATGTTTGCCTAAAATATCTCAATTGTAGCCCATCTACGATTTAGTCATTGATGATTTGATACTCAGACTGAGATGACACCTACCTGATGGATCAGTATGCCTGCTTGTGGAATATACAGGAGAGAATATGTATTGCTAAGTAAAAATCGTAGGAATCTGGAATCTCCTTTTGGACATTGCTTTCAGAATCAGACATAACAAGGACATTATGTTTTTGGGCCCTCACCAGATCTTCGAGCCTGCCTGTATTTTGCAGCTTAATGAACACATGTGATTCACAAGAAATGGCTCTGAATATTTCTCACTACCCTTATAGGACAAATATTTTTGCCAAATGAGGTTACTTAGTCATTTGTTCAGTTAATTAAATTAATTATATGCCAGTGTTACTTTCTGGGAAATTTAAGATGTTTTTCTCGCATGTTGTTACCAGAATGATCTGTTTAAAACAGAAAACAGAAATTATATTTTCACTTCTTTAAAGAATCATTATTTTGGCTCCCCATCATCTGCAAAACAAAGCTTAAACTTCTTAGCATACCGTATGTGCTGGTAAATTTCCATTTGCTTCTACATATATACTTTCCCTTTTCTCTCTTGCTCTGTACCCTGGGAGGCTGAGTCCATGAAGATGGCATGAATGCCATCTAACCTTGGACCACTGATTTCCAGCAAAGTTTGGTCAATGAGAGATATCAGCACGAGTCTGCAGAAGGTGCTGAGTGTTAAGCTGAGGTATTTAGTCCTCAGACTTCTTTCCTGTTAAGTTATTGCAGGTTACCTTCATCTTTTTACTGCATACAGCAGTTCCTGTGAGATCCTTTCCATCACGTCTTAGGGATAGTAACCACTTACTGTTATTTGACCGAGAGTTCTGCATCCCCAGTTGTCTGTCCTAAGCCCTGTGTAATGTTTGTAAGTCCATTTATTGAATTTTTCTCAAATTGCTTAACATGTGTGTATCATTGGCTAGCTGCCTGACTTTAATTGTTAATGGCTCTCTTTAATCCATTCCTTGCCTACTTATCTTCTCTAGCCACTACTCTTTTACACCTATGCTCTTGCTATGTCAAACTACCTATGGTTTCTAGATGGCTAGAACATATGTCTGTGTTTCTGTATACTATGTTCACTTCGCCAAGAATGCTCATCTATGTGCAATTTTTCAATTAATGAGATAGATTTAGAAGATTCCTGGTGCCCTTATTCCAATTAAACCAGGTAGAGGTGATCTCTCTGTGATGCCACTTATATTAATTATATGCTTGTTATTATGATTGTCTGTCTTTACACCTATTGTCATTGTTAGATGGTGAATTTCTTGGGATGAGGAAATGCATTGTTCTTCTTGGCAACCTCAGAGCTGAATATTATGTTTAGTATTGTCTCAGTTCAATCAAAGAGTACTGAGCATTGACTGAGTATTGAGAATAAAAAGAAAAGAAACAAAAAAATGATGGAAGCAGAGAATTAAAGCATTTGGTGAAGTGCCTTTTCTATTGGTTTAACATACATTGTTATCACCATTGTATAGAGAATGTTTAAACATTTTTTAGCTGCATATATATCCATTAGTGACTATCGCGATCTTATTACTGAGGTTTTGCTCCTTTGATCATAAAAAAATAAGCCAATGCATTCTAAGTTTTACTTTATCACAAAATAGTTCCTCTTGCATTGCTTATGGAATATAACTCCTTCTAGCTGTTAAATATGTCTATTTAATTTAGAAACTGGAGAAAGAAATTCAAGATAGCCTTAAGATTTCTGTAAATGGACTATGATGCAGACTAACGTCAATAGTCGATTTATTGCTTGAAACCTGTAAGCTTCCACTGTGCAACTAACTGATGCGTCCCCAGTGATTACTGCCAGCTAAAAGTCAGCGTCCTGTACTCCAGTACTCCCTGAAAGCTTTGGGTTTTTAACATATCCAGTGCACAGCTGCCTATTAAATAGCCAAGCTTTCTTTAAGAAGGCTTAAAGAATCATTCAAGCAAGTGTCTGCGCTATTATTTCTATGGTAGAATTGTATATTCAGCAATACTGTCATTTAAAAATAAGGATAGAGAAGACCTACCCTCTCTCTACTGGGTGCTTAATTGAGACCATTGTGACCCTTTCAGTGGGGCTTTGTTGCCTTGACAGTGAAAAAAATGAAACAATGACACCTCTTTCAGTGAGATTCTTTATTGCTTAAAGAAATGGACTAGATACCACACAAGGAATACTTTCATTCAAATTCTTCCAGAGTAGATATGCTTTTTAGTTTTTATTATTTTGATGCTTTTTTTGTCTTAAAATGGAGTGGAGAGAGGGAATGAGACAAAAGGAGTATCTTTATTCCATGATGTATTTAGCTGTGTATCAGAAGACAACTGTGAAGTTTAAATATCTGGGCCTTATTTCTCTTTTTCCCTAGCTCAGAATCTGAATGGAAACGCTGACGTAGGGGGTGATAAGCTGCATGTTGAACATATACTTCAGCTGATTCTGATAAAAGTGATGTTAGGATCATATTGTCAGAAACACTGGTTAGGTAAAGAGCAAGTGATGAATAAGCAGGAAAATCTAGGCAAGTGGAGCTCTGTTGCCTTTATTTGGACCCCAGATACATCTAGTTCTGTAACTGAGGCTTTTTAGAAGACTTGTTTTATTTTTATTTGAAAGGCAGATTTACAGAGAGAAGGACAGACACAGTGATCTTCCATCTTTTGGTTCACTCCCCAAATGGCCGCAATGGCTGGAGCTAAGCTGATCCAAAGCCAGGAGCCAGAAGCTTCTTTTGGGTTCTTTACGTGAATGTGGGTTTACAAGGCTTGGAGCCATCCTCCGTTGCTTTTCCAGGTCACAAGCAGGGAGTCAGATGGGAAGTGGAATAGCCGGACACGAACCAGCATCCATATGGGATGCCGACACTTGTGGGTGGTAGAATAGCCTGTTGAGCCTGTGTGCTGGCCCCCTAGCTAAATCTTTTGTTACCCTACATATTTCATGCCATATCGGACTTATCTGTAGCATCCTTCACCTATCCCTTGTCCTGCCCTTTATGGGGCTAACTTTCCATGGATTCCCCAATGACAACTATCTCATCTGATCTAACAGCTCTTATTGAAGGAAAGATTATGCCTTCCAAATTTCTTCAGGAGTTGCTAGCTTGTAAATAAAAATGGGATAGGGAAGTTGTGTGATACATATCATAAGCCTAAAATTCTACTGGATTGTAGTTTTACTCGGTTAATGTTAGATGTAACCATGTTTTCTACACATTTCAGTGCTCTGACTCCTATTTATCTTCCAATATCAATAATTTAGTTCTGAAGATAAAGCAATTTGAAAACTTCTGCAGATATGATTGAGCTGAACTTCTCTGAAACTTGGAAAAACTATCCTCACTGTAAGCTCTATGCTCTCACTATAACATGCAGGTAACACTTGTCTAGGTTTATTTGTCTCAAACAGACCTCCAATGAAAACAGTTTCTCAGTTTCTATCTATAGCACTCACTCCCTTGACACAGACTGATCTTAGAAATGAGTTGAATATATGACATGGAAAGCAATATACCTTATGTTTCATTGCCCTTCTCCTTTGTCCTGCTCCCACAAACACTTCCTCCAACCTAGGAGTATACAATGCAAACTTATCCCTGAGGTGATAAACCTTTCACAGTCACTACTTGATTAATCATACTTTGCCATATCTAAACTTCTGCTCCATCAAGTTTAGCTTTCCACATAATTTGCCCCCATCTCTGGGTTTCCCATGAAGTAATCTATGTGAATTTCAAGAATAATATCCACAAAAGAAATTCAGTTGAGTCCATAATATAAGTGCTCAATTCCAATCAGGGATATTTCAAGGCAAGTTCGGCAGGTGGGGTTGGTGGCTAGGTGGATGGTTGTGAGAAGGAATAGTGTTTTTTTTTTTTTTTCCCTGTGGTTAGCATTACTGATTATACCATAGCTTCAGGACATGTTAGAACTTAAAAGAACCAATTGAAAATTATGATGGTATGGAAGAAGTTCCATTTATTCAGTTTTAACCTTTTTTCATTGTTTATTTGAAAATGTGTTATAGCGAGATCTTTCATCTGCAGGGTTACTCCCTAAATGGCTGCAATGGCCAATTCTGCACCTGACTGAAGCCGGGAGCTAGGAACTTCATCCAGGTTTCCCACATGTTGGAACCCAAGAATTTGGGTCTTTTCTGAGACTTTCTCAGGCACATTATCAGGGAGCTAAACAGGAATTGGATTAACCAGGGCTTTGATTGGTAGTCATATGGGATGTTGGCGCTGCATATGATAGCTTAACTTGCTGTACCACCCTGCCAGTCCCTGTTCAATTTAAAAAAAGGAAAATATGTTCTAGATACCTAATTTGTGGTGGCAAATGTGTAGAAAATGTGTGAAAATCAATAAGCAAACAGTGGATTAAGAATGGTAGGATGAATAATGCCGCCACCCAAAACGTTCATGTTCTGCCCCTCAGAACCTGTGGTCTTGTTGAAACTACAGAGAAAAATGAAAGTTTACAGATGTTACTAAGTTAAGCATCTTGAAATGAGAAGATTATCCTTGATTATTAGTATTCTGAATATTAGAGTGAACTCATGGTAATCTTTGGAGTGACTATAGGATGAAGCAGGAGAACGAAGTGAGTGTTGAGAATAGTGATGGCAGAGCAGAAAATTAGGCATACTGGAAAGGACAAGGAAGCCAATTCTCAGCTAAGTCCTCAGAAGCGATCCAAGTCTTCATTGTAACCTAGTGAGACCCGTCAGAGACTTCTGATTTCAAGGAATAAGGTAGCAAATGTGCACTGTTTTGAACCTCTGAGTGTGTAGTGAATTGTTAACTGCAGAAGTAGGTAACCATGCAGTCCTCATATGTCAAACACAGTGAAATACGATATGAGATGGAGATGTTCTTTCTCCTTATTTCCAGATATTCATAGTCTACTTATCATTTTAGTTCCAATTCAAATGTCAACTCCCTTAGGGAATCTCACACATATTTACTACTTTTTGATTTGGCTAGGACTCTATCTGAAAGATTTTGTGATTATGATTTCTTGCTTTATATTATGCTTATTTTGCATATGTGTTTTGTATTTTGAACAAGATTATGGATTTTTCTGAGAATAGGAATGGCACTTGACACAGTTTGTGCTTCATGCATGTCCAGCCCCCAGTCCAAGCTCTGCATCGTTCATGTAGGAAACATCTGATAAATATTAGCTGAGTGAATATTTAGTTAGACGTAACATTAATCAAGAACATAACGAGAACAGGCATCCTGAATTGAGCTATGTAGTTATCTTTTGCATCATAATTTTGGGTTTTGTATTTGCATCTTGATGACGGATTTTGAATTCTTGCTTGGTGCAGTTTTGCATTTCATTAAACCTCATTTCGTTTTACACAGACAATGTTCATGGATGCCAAGTGAGGTGTGGAAGGTGGGGTGTGCTAGAATGTTAGGGTAGGCTCTGTGTCACTAGCTCCATTTGACTGCACCACTTATGATCTCCTGCTGGAAGTCCTCCTATGCACTAGGATGAAGTAATTTCCAGGGAGCAATATACAGATAAGCTGATGAATCTTCATTAAATATTTGTTGTATGTGAAACAAAGTACTATTAGTGTTCATATAGCCTTATTAATGCAGAAATATGTCAGGTAAAGAACCTGCCCTTAAGGAGCATATGGTGCAAGTGAGAAGGAAACTGTAAGTGAATTTCACCTCAGTGTTTGTATCTTCAGTAGTATGCTTCTCTACAATAAGAACATTTTATTTTTGTTGTTTCTAAACTCTTTATCTGAAAGAGTTACAGTGATAGGTGGGAGAATGAATGAATCTTTCATTCACTGGTTCACACCCCAAATGGTTACAATATCTGGGACTGGGGCAGCCCAAAGCCAGGAGTCATGAACTTGTCTTAGGTCTCTCATGAGGCTCTAGGGTCCCAAGCACTTGGATCATTCTCCACTGCTTTCCCAGGCCACAAACAAGGACGTGAGTCAAAAGTGAAGCAACCTGAACTTGAGCTGGAGTCTATATGACAGCAACTTAACCCTATATGCTACAATGCAGGACTCAAATGGGAACATTTTAAATAATTCCTTCTTTTGTTTTATGCAGTTGTAGCTAAATTCATTTAAGTTTTAAAATTTTTAATTAAAAATTCTTTTGTTTATATGAGGGGAACAAATTCCATGCATTTTATATAGAGTTTTAATAACATAATGATACTTCTTACTGTACCCTCCCTCCCTTTCTTACTTCCACCCAGCCTCTTTCTTTCTTTTTTATTTTTGTTTTTCAGTTTTTTTCAACGACACACTTGAAATTTACTTCATAATCACAAGCTTAAACACCCACTAAATAATGAATTCAACAAGTAAGTAGACTACTGTTCCTCAGGAGCATGGACAAAGGCTACTAACAATCAAATCTGAAAATGTCAGTTTTGCTCATAGACATTACATTGTTATACTCTGTATATTAGTTACTGCTACTCATGGAGCACACAGGATACTTGTTTTCTTTTGTGTTTCCAAACAATTTTTACCTTCAATTCAAATTGTGTTATGGGTATGGTTGTTAGTAAGATCCAGTTTACTTAAGAATAAATTTGAAGCTTCTAGGCCTACATGATAAATCAATACTGAAAGTACCTCCTGTTGTGTTTGGGGACTTCAAATAAGATAAATGAAGTTGGTTATTTAACGTTTTCTTCTTAAAGATTTAGTTATTTTTATTTGAAAGGCAGAGAGAGAGTGAGAGAGACAGAGAGAGATTGTCTTCCATCCACTGGTACACTCCCCAAGTGGCCACAACAGCCAGACCTGGGATAATCTGACACCAGGAGCCAGGAGCTTCTTCTGAGTCTCTGATGTAAGTTCACCTGATCCATCTTCCATGATTTTTTCATGTACATTATTAGGGAGCTGGATTGGAAGTGCAGCAGCCAGAACTTGAATTGATGCACATATGGGGGTTGTCACCACAGGCGGAGGCTTAACTTGCTGTGACACAGTGCCGGTCCCTGGATATCTAACTTTAGGTTCTACTCCCCAAAAGAATTTTTCTTTGTTTTGTTAAAAATATTTATTGTTATTTGAAAGTAAACCTTACAGAGAAGAAGAAGAAGAAGGAGAAGAAGAAGAAGAAGAAGAAAAAGAAGAAGAAAGGGGGAGCTCCTCCATCTGCTGTTTCACTTCCAAAATGACTGCAATAGCTAGAATTAATTGAATCCAAAGGGATAAGCCTGGAGCTTCTCTCTGGTCTCCTATGTGGGTGTAGAATCACAAGGACTTGAGCCATCCTCTGCTGCTATCCCAGGTCACCAGCAAGCAGCTGGATTGGACGTGGAGCAGCTGGGACTCAAAATAGCACCTGTATGGGATGCTGACACCACAGGTAGAGCATTAGCCTGCTATATCACCACAGCAGCCCCATCCAACAGAGCTTTTCTAAAAAGAAGCTGTCAATGAGCTACAAGTATATGCTCACATTTGTGCATTTCAGGAGGGAGTTTTTAGCTATTAGGGTGACCTGGTGTAAATTTAAGTCTATTTAGTGCTTTAAATTTATCCTAAGGCTAATTGCAACATTGTTAGGCACAAAGCATTTACTCCATATGGTGGTCTAAGAGTAGTTGGACCTCTTAAATGGTGGCTAACAGTTCCCACAGTGAGTTTCCCATGGAAATATAATATAAGCCTAGTTTCTGAGGCCTGCTCTACTGCACTGTTTGTTTTGGCTGTCCCCAAGGCCCATCTCACTTCCAGATAGGGACCTTAGGCCATCTCTTTTAATGGAAAGAGTGACATGGTTTATTATCACTAAGTTTGAGAAAGATCAGAAAATGAAAGCATTGGAAGGAACTGTGCATATTTTATAAACATATAACATGTATACTTGGAGGCATTTCAGTTTTAGCAGGCATATGCTATATATTTTCAAGCCATGATCTCTGCGATACTTTCTTGGACTAAATTGTAGCTACAGAAGAAAACTAAAGACTTTCTAGTTACTGTATTTACCAAACAAATTGGAATAGATACTGGTGAAGCCATCTGAAGGTATCACTTTCAATTTAGTGAATTAGTCATAGATATTTGGGCCATATTTTATGAGTCTATTAGAACAACTTCAGACAACACATTTTTTTCTTATAGTATTATAGTATTTTTCTTTACTAACAAGTACACATTTTATTTTACATCTTTCTTTTTTATTTGAATGGCAGATTTAGAGAGAGAAGAGAGACACAGAAAGATCTTCTATCATCTGGTTCACTTCGCAAATGGTTGCAATCATTGGAGCTGGGACAGTCTGAAGTCAGGAGCCTGAACATTCTTCTGGGTCTCACACAGTGTTGCTGGAGCCCAAGAACTTAGGGCATCCTCTGTTGCTTTCTAAGACTTTAAACAGGGAGGTGAATAGGAAGTGGAGTGGCTAGGACTCAAACTGGTACCCACATAGTTTATCAGCATGGCAGGTTGAGGCTTAGCCTGTTGGACCACATTGCCGGCCCCAACAAATATTTTTGAAGTTATATGCAAAACTTTAAAGTCTGAAGAGTTTTAATCATGCCAAACATGAAAAAAATGGTATTTAACCTAGAATTAATCTTTTTCTTTCTATTAATTTATAATCCGGAAAAATAACAAATTATTAATTTTTTAGTGTACCAACAATTGAATGATTAGTAATGAACTGAGCTGAGGAAGTAATATTATTTTTATACTTTCAAAATTATTGTTTTGTGAAAAACAAATAAACAAACAAAGTTTGGAAAATTTTGTAGTTTCTGATACTTTATGCACAGATGGGACTTTATTTAGTAAATGACTTTCTTTTTTTTTTTTTTTTTTTTTTTAATTTTTTTTATTAATTATTGTGCATTATGTGACAGTTTCATATGCTCTGGGAATCCCCCCACCCCTCCCCACACCCCTCCCCCCTGGTGGATTCCTCCACCTTGATGCAGTATTACAGTTCAAATTCCATCAAGATTCTTTCCTTGCAAACATATACCCAGCATAGAGTCCAGCTACTCATTGTCCAGATGGGTTGAACAGTTTGTTGGGGAGACCATTTCTGGTCCAAAGTCAGAGCTGGTAGCATATCATCCCAGTCAATTAAGACTCTCAATATAACATTAACAGCAATTTGTAACATTATGGAATTGACAAGGTTTTGCGTAACCAGTATGTTAAAAAAAACAAAATAAAACAAAACAAAAAACAAACAAACAAAAAAAAAAGAAGCAAGTTCTTAACCACAACCTATGATTATCTCATTGACATTTCAATTTTAGTTCATACACAGGACCAGCTGCTATATACCTTAAAATGGCTATAAGGTACCATTCAGCTGTCTCGTGTCTATTTCATTTTAGTATTTAGCCATTTGTTGTGTTGAAGTATAATTTTGCTGATCTTGGCAGATTTTAGGATAATCTAGACTGGCTTGTAACTCTAACAAGACATTTGTCAGCAGTTAAGGTGCAGAACATTTTTTTTGGGGGGGGGGTGTGCAGGAAAGTCCCCAACACCATGGTAAGGAGTGACTAATCTTTGTGTCCTACCCAGCGAGGCATTAGCCAATCCATGCCAGCTCTTGCCTGTCAGATTTCAAGCTCTACTTTTTGTTGTTTGTCTATTTATTTTAGGTTTTTTTAGTTTGTATGATTGTTTGCTATGAGGGGTTTTCAGAGCGATCCCAATGGTCATTGCGAGGGAGGGTGGGGGTCCAGAGGTGGAGCCAGGCTCGAACCAGAGAAAGCTCTCCTCCCTGGTCCAGAAGGACGTTTATTGTTCTTCTGTTTCTGCGGACCGCTCAGGGCTTCTGGTTGTCTTTCCGATGACGTTGGTTTCTGCACGGTAGTGTTTGGACTTCTTCCATCCCCTGCGGGAGCTCCGGTTAGGGGTGGGTGACCTCAGAGTACTCGGCCTCCGAGGGCATCCAATTCCCTGTGGCCTCCTTGGCAGTTGGGATATAGTCCTTGTTGCTCGTATTAACAGTTTGTGGTGAAGGTCTGGGAGTCTTCATGGTTGGGATCCAGGCTTTCTCCTTGCCATCTGCTCTACCCTGGAGTGCCCCCCTGCTCCACGCACATGACCTCCTGTTAAGAGGTTGTCAGGATCGCACCCGATTCCCCCCTCATGCCTTGGTATAGTAGTTTTACTATTGTTTAGTGCTGCTTTGAGTCTGTTGTCTATGAATTACCAGATTTGATCATGATAGGCTATATTATACTTTTTCCTCACTCTTTTTATGGTCCTGAAAGATTTCCCTGCACTCCCCCCCATTACGGATTAACATAACGTATTGAGGGTATAGTAGGTTTTACAGTTTTTCGACGTATATCTTAAGTATTCTGACATTAATTGTTGGTTTATAGATTATATCGCATTATCTTATTGTATTGGATACAGGTTGTTAGAGATTGCAATAATATTACAATATACAGGTACTATCAGGTTGTCATCTTTTCATCTCAGATTAAGGCAAACATGTGGTATTTAACCTTTTGGGATTGGTTCATTTCTCTTAGCATGATGGATTCCAGTCGGGCCCATTTGTCCACAAAGAACTGCATTTCGTTTTTTTTAATAGCTGAGTAGTATTCCATAGAGTAGATGAACCATAGCTTCCTTATCCAGTCCTCTATTGATGGGCATTTTGGCTGCTTCCAGGTTTTTGCGATTGTAGATTGTGCTGCTATGAACATTGACGTGCATGTTGGTTTCTTGAGTAGGAGATGTTTTGGATATATCCCTAGGAGTGCTATTGCTGGATCATATGGCATGTTGATTTTCAGTTGTTTGAGTATTCGCCAAACTGATTCCCATAGAGGCTGTACCAATCTGCAGTCCCACCAGCAGTGGAGAAGGGTTCCCTTTTCCCCACATCCTCGCCAACAAGTGTTGGTGGTATTACGTATGTGTGCCATCCTTACTGGAGTTAGGTGGTACCTCAAGGTTGTCTTCATTTGGATTTCCCTTATTGCCAGGGAGCTTGAGCATTTTTTCATATGCTTGTTTGCCATTTGGGTTTGTTCCTTTGTGAAATGTCTGCCCATTTCCTGTGCCCATTTCTTGAGTGGCTTGTTTGTTTTGACATTTTGGTTGTTTTGTAGTTCTTTGTATATTCTGGAAATTAGCCCTCTGTCACCTATGTCGTGCGCAAAGATCTTCTCCCATTCTGTGGGTTGCCTTTTTACTTTGTTGATTGTTTCTCTAGCTGTACAGAAGCTTCTTAGTTTGATGAGGTCCCAATTGTTTATTTTGGTCTCGATTTCTACTGCATTTGGAGTCTTTTTTAGGAAGTGAGGGCCTACTCCTAAGTGTTGCAGTGTGTTTCCAACATTTTCTTCCAACAGTTTCAAGGTTTCTGGATGTAGGTTTAGGTCTTTTATCCATTTAGATTTGATCTTAGTGTATGGTGAGAGATGTGGGTCTATCTTTTTGTTTCTGCAGGCTATCAACCAGTTGTCCCAACAGCATTTATTGAACAGACCTTCCCATTTGCTTGGATTGTTGTCTGTCTTTTTGTCAAAGATTAATTGACTGTATCTATGTGGATTACTGTCTGGTGATTCTATTCTGCTCCATTGATCTTCCTCTCTATCTTTGTGCCAGTACCACGCTGTTTTGATAACCACTGCCCTATAGTATGTCCAGAGGTCCGGAACTGTGATTCCCCCTGCTAACTTCCTGTTCTTCAGGATGGTTCTGGCTATTCGTGGTTTTTTGTGCTTCCAGATGAACTTTTGGATCATTGTTTCCAGTTCCATGAAGAATGTTTTGGGCAGTTTGATTGGAATTGCGTTGAATGTATATATCGCCTTTGGCAATATAGACATTTTAATGATATTGATTTTACCTATCCAGGAGCATGGGATGTTACTCCATCTTTTGAGGTCTTCTTCAATTTCTTTTTTAAGTGGTTTGTAGTTTTCCTCAAATAGGTCTCCTACATTTTTGGTTAGGTTAATTCCCAGATACTTCATACTTTTCTCTGTTATTTTGAATGGTATTTTGCTGCTTAGATCTTTTTCCAACTTGGGGTTGTTTGCATACACTATGGCTGTTGATTTCTGTTCATTAATTTTGTACCCTGCCACACTACCAAACTCTCGTATAAGTTCTAGGAGTCTCTGTGTTGAGCCTCTTGGCTCTTCTATGTAAAGAATCATGTCATCTGCGTATAGTGAAAGTTTGACTTCTTCATTTCCAATTTGGATTCCTTTGATTTCTTTTTCTTGTCTTATGGCCTCAGCAAGTACCTCTAGGACTATGTTGAATAGCAGTGGAGAAAGTGGACATCCCTGTCTTGTTCCAGTTCTTAGTGGGAAGGGTTCCAGTTTTTCTCCATTCAGTATGATGCTGGCGTTGGGTTTTTCATATATTGCTTTGATTATGTTGTGGATTTTTCCATCTATGCCTACTTTGGTTAGGGTTTTTAGCAGGAAGTGGTGTTGGATTTTGTCAAAAGCTTTTTCAGCGTCTATTGATACTATCATGTGATTCTTGTTTTTCAGTTTTTGGATGTGGTGTATCACATTTATGGATTTCCTTATGTTGAACCATCCCTGCGTTCCAGGGATGAATCCTACTTGATCCGGATGAATGATCTGTCGGATGATTTTTTGAATTCTATTGGCTAGGATTTTGTTGAGTATCTTAGCATCAATGTTCATCAGAGAGATAGGTCTGTAGTTTTCTTTCTCTGTAGGATCTCTGTCTGGTTTTGGGATTAAGGTAATGTTGGCTTCATAGAATGAGTTTGGAAGGGTCGCTTCCTTTTCTATTATATTGAAGAGTTTGTAGAGGATTGGGGTTAGTTCTGTTCGGAATGTTTTGTAGAATTCTGTAGTGAAGCCGTCTGGACCTGGGCTTTTCTTTGTTGGGAGTTCTTTAATCACTGATTCAATCTCTGCTTCAGTTATGGGCTTGTTCAGGTCATTTGTTGCCTCTGGGCTAAGTTTTGGCAGGTTGTATAAATCTAAGAACTTTTCCATTTCTTGATGGTCATCTGATTTGTTGGAGTACAGTGCTTTGTAGTAATTTCTAATTATGTTCTTAATGGTTGCAATGTCTGTTGTTATGTTGCCTTTGTCATCTTTGATGCTGTTAATTCTTGCTTTCTCTTGTTTTTTCTTTGTCAGTCGGGCCAACGGGGTGTCTATTTTGTTTATCTTTTCAAAAAACCAGCTTTTTGATTCATTGATTTTGTGTATGGTTTTTTTTATTTCTATATGGTTGATTTCCTCCCTTGTTTTGATGATTTCTTGTTTCTTGTTGTGTGTGGGGCTCATCTGCTGTTGCTTCTCCAATTCCTGGAGGTGTGTGTTTAGTTCCTGTATTTGGCGCCTCGCTTGGGCCTTGACATGAGCTCCAATTGCGATGAATTTACCCCGTAGCACTGCTTTGGCTGTGTCCCACAAGTTTTGGAATGTTGTGTCAGAGTTTTCATTGGTTTCCATAAATTTTTTGATCTCATCTTTAATTTCTTCTCTGACCCATTGTTCGTTCAATAGCATATTGTTCAACCTCCAAGAATTTCTGTATTTCCTTGGGCATTTTGAATTGCTGATTTCCAGTTTCATTCCGTGGTGGTCTGAGAGGGTACATTGTATGATTCCTATCTTTTTGAAGTTACTTAGATTTGCTTTGTGTCCTATCACGTGGTCGATCCTGGAGAAGGTGCCATGTACTGCTGAAAAAAATGTATAATCTGTGGCCTTAGGATAAAAAGTTCTATAAATGTCAACCAAGTCCAGTTGTTCTATTGTTTGTATTAGCTCTGTTGTTTCTTTGTTGAGTTTTTGTTTTGTTGATCTGTCTATTGTTGTTAGTGGGGTGTTAAGGTCACCCACTACTATTGTGTGCATATCTATGTCTCCCCTTAAGTCTGTAAGTAATTGCTTCACGTAGCTAGGCGCATTGGGATTTGGTGCATATATGTTCACGATGGTAATTGCTTCCTGATGGATCAATCCTTTCACCAATATATAATGTCCTTCTCTGTCCTTTTTGATGTGTGTAAGCTTGAAGTCTATATCATCTGAAATTAGGACAGCTACCCCAGCCCTTTTTTCTCGTCCATTGGCGTGAAATATCTGTTTCCATCCCTTCACTTTAAATTTCTTAGAGGCTTTTCTGGTTAGATGTGTCTCTTGTAGGCAACAGATAGTTGGATCTTGTTTGATGATCCATTCCGTTAATCTGTGCCTTTTGATTGGTGAGTTCAGGCCATTTGTGTTAAGAGTCAATATTGAGATGCTGCGATTTTGCCCTGCCATACATATGTGTCTTTGTGGGTGTTGGTAACTGTGTAATTACCCCTCCTTGTGTGGGCTTTAGTGGGGAGATCTTCCTGTTTGCCATCTTTGCTTGTGGTTTGCCCCTGTTTTTTCTGTGTTTAGCACATTTCTAAGGAGATTTTGAAGAGTTGGTTTTGTGCTGGCATATTCTTCAAGTTTCTCTTTGCTATGGAAGTATCTGATTTCGTTCTCGAATATAAATGAGATCTTTGCTGGATACATTAATCTTGGTTGACAGTTGTTCTGTTTCAGGATTTGGAAGATCTTTGTCCATTCTCTCCTTGCTTGTAGGGTCTCTTCAGAGAAGTCAGCAGTGATCCTGATTGGTTTTCCCCGGAATGTGATCTTTTCTCTGCTTCGTACTTGTCTTAGGATTCTTTCTTTGTCTTCGTTGGAGTGGAACTTGAGCACCATATGTCTGGGTGAAGATCGCTTTGGGTCATATCTGCTGGGAGTCCTCTGACCATCCTGGATTTGGGCTGGGTTCATGTTCCAAGTGTTTTGGAAGTTTTCCTGTATAATTTCGTTGAGCACCGTTTGCATTCCTGATTCTCTTTCTGCTCCTTCGGGCAGTCCCATAATTCTGATATTAGATTTTCTTAGGTTGTCTTTCATCTCCTGAATGGTCTTATTGGCTTTGTTCAGGCTTGTTTCTAGCTGTTTAATGAGCTGGGTGTGTTCATTTTGTGTGTCTTCGGTTTCAGAGATCCTCTCTTCTGCTGTATTTATTCTGTTAGTTAGGCTCTCAAGTTTGTGCTCTAAGTCAAGGATTTTGTTTTTGACTTGCTGAATTTCTGTGACTATGTGGTTCTTGAATTCCTTGAAGTCTTCCCAGTTCTTCTCATTGTCTCTGACAGCTTTTAACATTATTTTTTTAAATTCCTTGTCTGGTAGAGCTTCCATGTCTTCTTCTCGTGTCTCCGAAATAGATATTGGCTTTTGGTCTTTTTTTGGTGAGGTACTGGCTCTCTCGTCTGGATCATTGCCTTTTCTGAAGTTTCTTCTCATTGCGTTATTGTTTCTTGTTGATTTCAGGGATGTATTCTCTGATTTGTTTATCTACAGTTTCTGGTCTTTGTGCAGTAGTTTGGAGTAGGTGTGAGTTTGCTGCTTCCTTTAGGTTTACTTTTGAAGGAGAATTTCTTTGAGTTCTATTGGAGATGTTTGGTGCGGGGGGGATAGCTATATCAACCCCTGAATGTCTATAACCCTCTGCAGCTTGGTTTCTGTAAGGTCTGTTGGTTAGACCTTTCGTCCTGTGTGCGTTTTCAGGGGTAGGGCTTAGTAGCAGTATTTTGTAGCTTCAGGGCTCCTTGTCTGTAGTTTTGGGGTGGATTTGGAAGACCCCTAGCGCCCCTCAGGCCTGTGGGGGAGTATGTGTCAGGCCGTCGGTAGCTCTAGCTATGTGTATCTGGGCCACTGTTTCAGGGCCTGCAGTTGTGGAGCTGCCCAACCCTGGCCTGATGTGAAACTCAGATGCTGGTGTGCTGAGGGGTTTGCCCAGAGGGATTCCTCAGAGGACTGCTGTTGTTGTGCTGGGGCAGTTTTCCTAGGGGGATCCCTCAGAGGAACCGAAGCAGCACTCCCGCCGCAGGCGCGCACTGCTGGCGACCTCCTCTGTGGGGCCTCAGGCATTCAGCAGTGAGAAGCTGCAGGCGCGCACACCAGAAGTTGCTGTTGCACCGAGTGGTTTTACTGAGGCAGCTCCCTCAGAGGAACTGAAGCAGCACTCCCCGTTGCAGGCACTCGCTGCTGGCGCCCGCCGCTGGTACCCGCCTTTGTGAGGCCACAGGCATTCAGTAGTGAGAAGCTGTGCTGGTGCACCCCAGAAGTTGTTGCTGCACCAAGGGGTTTTACCGAGGCAGATCCCTCAGAGGAACTGAAGCAGCACTCCCTGCCGCAAGTGCTCGCTGCTGGCGCCCGCCGCCGGTGTCAGCCTCTGTGGGGCCACAGGCATTCAGCAGTGAGAAGCTGTGCTGGCTTGCACCCCAGTTGCTGTTGTTGTGCTGGGGTAGTTTTCCTAGGGGGATCCCTCAGAGGAACCGAAGCAGCACTCCCTGTTGCAGGCGCACACTGCTGGCGGCCTCCTCTGTGGGGCCTCAGGCATTCAGCAGTAAGAAGCTGCAGGCGCGCACACCAGAAGTTGCTGCTGCCCTGAGGGGTTTTACCGAGGCAGATCCCTCAGAGGAACTGAAGCAGCACTCCCCGTTGCAGGCACTCGCTGCTGGCGCCCGCCGCTGGTACCCGCCTTTGTGAGGCCACGGGCTTTCAGCAGTGAGAGGCTGTGCTGGCGCACCCCAGAAGTTGTTGTACTATGTGGTCTGCCCAACTATGTCCAGTAGAGAGAGTTAAGCTGCGCAAGTCTCCTGCACCTTACCACTGGGGAACCTGTAGGAGCTCTCCGCCCTGGCTCCCACACAAGTTGGAATGTTCAATTCTCGCACAGCCTCAGACTGGGAGAATTCTGGGGGACAGGGGGCACTGAGCAGGGACAGTCTCAGTATAGTTCTCTCAGGGAGCGAAAAGCCCAAAAATCTTTTTTTTTTTTTTTTTTTTTTCACCTCTGGCGCACTCCACCTCTCTGGGTTCCTGTGCGTCCCAGCGCCACAAAGTCGCCAAGCTAGGTGCCTCCAGGGGCCCGTGTTGCTGTCTCCAGCTGCCCTGGGTCCTCTGGGCTTCCCGCTGTTGCGCCCCCTTCCCGGGATGACTCACCACGTTTTAACCGGGTCTTTGTGTTTCCTGCGTTCCTTCTCTGGATTTCTTCCGAACCAGGTGTTTCTTCTTGGATGCTCAATGTCCAGGGAGCTTCTGGCACTCCTTCCTGTGGTTCCTCAGTCCGCAGATCTCTCTCCAGCCGCGCCCTGTCTCTCCTTCAGCGCCTCCCTTTCTATGCCCGTCCTCCCAGGTCGGCCATCTTCTCCGATCTCCAACACCTTGAGAGCCAAATCCCAAGCATCCAGAGCCCACACACTCAGAGGCTCAGTCTTCCTGGTGCTTTACCAGTAAATGACTTTCTTAAAAATCTAAATGAAGTGGCTAATATTGTGGTTCAGAGGATTAAGTCGCCACTTGAGGCCTGTATCCTAGGTGCAAGTAGCCGGTTCAGGTTTTTAGATCCTCTTCTGATCCAGCTTCCAGCATTCTCAAGAAAATGATCTAGATACGGTATCTGATCAGTTGTGATCTCTAAAGTGTTTCTTCAAAATTTATATGATTTTTTTTATTTTAAATGCTATCTAGTTTGATGCTTAACTCCCTATCCCAAGAAAACGTTTTTGAATCCCATATGTCTGCATTTAAAGCTATCTATAAATATTTTATAAAAATAGTTTTAGTAAAACTATACTCTCCATTTAAACATATTTTTATACCCTATTTGTAAAACTATTTCTGAGATGGAGAGAGAGAGAGAGCACGTGAACAAGCTACCATGTGCTGGTTCACTGCATAAATATCCACAAATGCACCGAGCTCAAACTGGATCCCACATAGGTGGCAGAAACTCAATCCATTGCGCCATTGACCCTAACCCCTGGGATATATGTTAGTCAGAAGGTAGAGTCAGGAGCCAGAGCTGATGATAGAATTCAAATATTTCGATGTGTGGTGTGGGTACTCTAGCCACTGTCTTAACTGACAGACTAAATACCTCTCCCTAAAATACCTTGTTTTCAATGCCTTGAAACTAGCACACATATGATTATTGCAGTAAAGTGATCAAAGTGCATAAACTCTTTTGATTCAATTTTTTATTGGAATTAATTTTTAAAAAGATATTTATTTCTCTATTTGAAAAGCAATGTAGCAGGCACAAAGGCTTGCATGCATGCACGTGTGTGTGCACTTGCACACACACACACACACACACACACACACACACATTTTCCATTTGCTCGCTCACTCCTCAAATGACCACAACATTCAGGGCTGAGTCAGGCCAAAGTCTGGAGCCTATAACTCTATCACAATCTCCTATGTCAGTAGTGGAAACTCACATACTTGGGGTACCTTTACTGCCTTCCTAGGCACGTTAGCAGGAAGCTGGATCAGAAATATGGAAGCTGTAACTTAGTGACTTAACTTAATGTGCCATAATGTGAGCTCCTTCAATTTGACTTTATTGCTGCCTCCTTCAAGATAAAGGGAGGAAGTTGCTTTACCACTGAGGATGGTTGGTTATTGTATAGGAGGACCTCTTATGATAGGTGATTTTGAGATAGAATAATGTGAAGAGAGCCATGTAGAGTGCTCTATGGGTTGGCCAAGTGTTGGGTATTTATTATTGCCTAGTGATGACTTGCCTTCATTTTTGAGAATTCAGTCAGTTGCTAATGGTAAAATGAAGCTTGGGGACCACTGCATTATGGATAATGCAAGTTTATGCCTATTTCTTTTTATATTGAATCTTCCAGCTTCTTGGAAACAAAAATTCATATTAACATGTTAAATATAAAATATGATAGAACATAGGGAAGTTGATTCATTATGCTGAATTTTGAAATCTGGAGAAAGCTATTTGTTATTTGGCATTCAGACTAAAACAAATGAAAATGCTGGCAGCCACTTTATCTTCTGACTGTTTAATCTGATTCAAGATTTGGCCTATTCGTTGATAATTTCCAGGTATATAACACAGCTTTAACCTTAAACAGCAGTATAAACAATGTTATAAATCAAAAGGATATAGCCTAAGAAAAATAAAATCCATAAATAGCTGTTTATGTGAACTTCTGTGAGCTTCAACAAATGTGAATTTTATCCTCAAGATTCCCTTGAATTCAGCCACCAAAGAAGTTCAGCTAAATCCGTGACAGTTATTGCGACAGGAGCAGAGGCGTCTGAGAGTGAGGCACCTCCAGGAAAGAATGGGAGTTACGCAGTTAAGTGAACGCAGATTCCAGCCTCTTTCCTGTTCTTCAGTTTGGAACTTAGCCAGGTCATTATCTCTTTGCTTCCCTTCCTGAAAGGCTTCCAGGAGATTTTACATGACCCATACAGTTCAGCTCGCTTTGTTCTACATCCTACTGAAAAACAGTACTATGGCCCTGCTATGGGTTGCAATTTCATAGTCTGGGTGTGCTGAGGTGAGCGCTATCATCTTGATCTTGGCTGAGCACTCACCTCATTTGCATTGGAGGTGGGGACAGTTGGAAACCAGTCCCCTAGAGCCTTGCCTGTAAGAAGTAGAGAGCCTATCACCACATTGTGTTTTTGTTGTTGTTGTTGTTTGTTTGACTTGTGGTTTACTCAGTATGTCTGGAGGCTTCTAAAAATGAAATAGAAGTTTTAACTAAAGGCCTTGCCTTTATGAAATATAATCTGTGATTAAAAATAACCCCAGCTTAAAACAGGGGAATGACCTTTTGCAAAAGCAGTAATTGGGTATTTGTTTCTTTCTGCCATGCTAAAATAGGTCTATGTAATCCAGAAAATGGAGTAGAGGGGAAAAAATGAGTTGCGATTAAAGAGGACTCAATCAGTACTGGGTGTGATTTTGAGTGAGGGCTCACTACATCTTACAACATATAAAGTCAATTTATATGACAAACATCTGGATTGCTTCTGTGACTTGAAGTGGTATGGCATATAATAATTACGTGTGATGACATTTATCTGTGTAAAATTGAATGTACATCATGTGATGATGGAAAAATTTGGGCATGGTCACTGACTTCCATGGTGTTTATTCTCTTTAGGAACTGTCTTGAGGACACTAGGGTCATTTTCCCTAACTGCTGATATTTCTATCAGGAATAGTTTTACCATTAGAAACTCAGTACCTTGGCTTGCAGAAAACACAGCGTTTAGGCTTGAGATCCCCTTAAGAACCTGTACGAATACACTGTATTCCTAAAAGCCTGCACAGCAGTTTGTGGCTGAAACACAATGCGGTGGTTATGGATGAAAAGACCAAATGCTGTCCTCTTGGGACCACTTATGGCGGTAAAGAATAAGGTCTATTCAGTGGCTGATTGTTACTTGAATTCTATTCGTTTCCCTCTATTGGTGATTGAGAAAGAGAGTTACGATGTATACATATTACTCAGTATTTATTTTGTTTTTTTGAAATGCTTGCCTCTTCATACTTTCAGTTCCTTAAAATACTTTGATGAAGGGTAGACTGAGGTGAAACAGTAGCTCTCATCAGCAGCTTGACATAAATTATATCTCCAACTATTTCAAAAGGGGGGGGAGTAGAAAGAGGCTGTGAAGGGCTTTGGGTGGTAGGTAAGTGCACTTGAGAAAGATGTGTTAGAGAAATCGCATCTAAGACACACAAAATCATCCTTAGCAATTGCCTGGTGGTAAGATTGGGTAGGGGGCTTCCCTCTTTTTGGGCATGAGGTGTCAGGGATGAGCTGGCAGGCAGCGAACTCACTCGTGCACTGAGATTTAAATGGCTTGCTATGTTTGTTAATGCCATGTTGCTTTTCAACTGCCTGCCCACCTTTGCTGGACAGCAACTTCTGACTGCCACTAGAATGCCAACTGACACAACAAATGCTTTGCTAGTATTTTCCTGTGAGTCTCACGTAGTGAGGATTTTGCTAATAAATTAGGTTCTGGAGAGTATTAGGAAAGCAGCTTTTATTTTTTTTCCCTTCTGTATTCTTGTACTACTTTGTAGCTCTTTAGTAGAGCAATAGTGTGCTGTATTGTAATTATTCGTGTCTGCCTTTCTCAATAGACTGAGTACATTGATGGCAGTGTTTCAGTCTCATTTACCTTTGTAGCCAGGGTCTAGCACAACTTTCTGGCCCATAGTAAAAATTCAATAAATGTAAACAGAATGAAGGAGTAAATGAGAAAAATATTTAATCAAGGTTCAGAGACCAGAAACCATGAGTTTCACTACTCATGAGAGTTCTAGTTGTTTCATGAGACTTAAGTCACCAGAGGTTAAGAGAATGCTTGCAGGGTCATATATCCAGGTACAGTCCTATGGGATGAAGAAATGTCATTGTTGCCTCTTTTTGGAAAATATGGTTATTTCTGGGAAATAATTTTTCTTAAAATCTGTGAGTGGAAGCATAATGCCCTAAACCTTTCACTCACTGGCAGCATCATTTTTTTTCTGCATTTTTATGATTCCTTGTTTAAGCTTTGCACCCTTTACTGCACTGATGCAACTGATTTTACCCACCATCACATATTTTGAATTTCACATAGTTCCTGGAAGACACTCCATAAAAGAATGAAAAGCTGCAAATGCTAACATGACTTCCCTTATTCATTCAAGGTGTTATTTCCCTTTTATGGACAGGCAAATTCATATGCATCAGTATTTTAAGTATTAAGCTGAAAACGTTCTTGAAATTCTAATCTTACATTGTAATAAGCAATGTTTTTTTCCAGAAAACTTTGATAAAATTTCTCCTAATCATTTGACCAGATTACTGTATTATTTTTTAAAATAATATCCATCCCCAAAGGTAGTATGTTGATGTTTTAAATAAAGATTTATCTAATTATTTAAAATACATAGTTACAAAGAGAGAGGGGAAGAAACAAGAGAGAATGGTCTTCTGTCTGCCAGATGGCTATAATGGCCAAATGGCTACAATGGCCAGAGCTTTGCCAATCCAAAGCAGAAACTGTTTCTTCTGAGTCTCACACACAGGTGACAGGGTTCAAACATTTGGGCCACCTTCCGCTGCTTTTCTAGGTATACTGTCAGGCAGCTGGACTAAAAGTGGTTCATCTGGGACTCGAACTGGTGCCCATGTATGCCGGAGTCCAGCTCCGGCCGAGGTTCGGAACTCGGGAAGGGTGCGTGGATGAGGCATGAAGAGAGAAAGAAAGGAGACGGACCACCAGGATTCCTTGATCGTAGTGGACCCCGTGAGAAAGCTGTCCGCTTTATTTATACAGAATCAGTACAAAGTTTTCTTTTAGGGGCATTTTGACATAGCTTCAGGGGGGGCACAATTTACAACTTCTTGAAAAATGATTGAGGAAGGATTCCACATTCCTTGCTTGTCTTGGCTTGCCAGTCTTCATCTGCTCTCCTCAGGTCTGGGCTATAACCTAGGCGCCGCTTGTGACAATCAGACCCCTACCTTGAATAAAAGGTCTGGGGCCTTGGTTTATGGGGGTTGGGGTTATTGACATTAGTTGGCTATTAGGTCTGTAAGCTCACACAGTTCATTAACCAAACAAGTAAAGCAAGGGTTGTAACGGGGGAAAGAATTGTAGTTAGCAATGAGCTAAGTTACTCTATTTAAGTTTCAACTCTACAATGGATAAGTGAGTGTTTCCAAAGACAATTCTACAAATTGTTTCACTATTAGACAAGGCATTATCCATTCCAACGTTGTAGCCAAGAATTTTTCAGTAGATAACACATCTTATGCAGTAATACACTCCTACTACAATTCTTATTCTACAACTTATCTATCACTAAATGGGAGAAATACATCAAGAGAGAAAAAACATGAAGATCTAAGACAAGAAGTTTTAAACATTACATTCCTCTACAACTGCAGGTTCTACAACTTCATAAGTGATCAAACAATAATCAAAAGTATATCTTTATGATGTTAGTGAAGTCACCCTATATTTCCTCTAGCTAAAAATTTATGAAAACAACTAAAACAACTACATTTTCTATGTTCTAAGAATTGCAAGGACAGGCTAACCTATAAGATCACAGTAACTATATTTTTTGCCTTAGCAGGATGGCCTTTAGGGTCACAGTAACAGGATAACTTTTAGGGTCTCTCTTATCAAGCCATTTCCCAGAAAGCATGCTAAATATCTGGGCCAGATTTTATGGCAATGGGTAAACAACACGGACTTAATTATACTCCTGTGTGCAGTTAAAGGCCCACTCACCAAGACATCATCAGTAACATCAACTCTTAAGCTCATGTTGGTTGTAAAAGCCATCTCACAGGGGCAGACAATGCCTCAATAGATTACAAAATTCTTAGTGGGGTGGTTGAGTGCCCATGCGAAGGGGAGTGAAAACTGCATCAAGGTGGTCAGAGATGAATTGCTTGAGCCCTGCCAAGCAGCTGGAAGCTCCCCGGGCCCTGCCAAGCAGGGAGCTGTTCTCTTCACACCTTCGTGTTATTCACACCTACTGCACGGACCCCATCACATATAGAAGGCCTGTATTACAGCCAGTGGCTTTAACCACCACACCCAAAGCACTGGCTCCAACATGTTGACTTTTAAAGTGACTGAGTTTGGAAAACTCTGCAGTTTTTTTTTTTTTTTATCTCAATGGAGCCTCTCTTAATTTTAAAAAGAATGAACGTTTGGCTGCTGCACAGGCTTCTCTCAAGGGGAAAGGCCTTTAGGAGTGACACTCGGTAATTTAGCCATTAAGGTTAATGTTCATCTTACCTCTGTCTATTGAAACTTCTTGGGTAGACAGTACAAATAGCTTATCAGGTAGTTTTAAAGGTCATGTGCAAAAGAAAAAAATCCTGCACTACCCATGGAAATGTCCTTAGTAATCAGTACCTGCTTATGGGAGGAGGGAGGTGAGGGACTCGCTCAGCTCATCCATCTTGTCTTTTCCTCTGGGTCACTTTGTGACAGATTGTGAGTTGATAGCAGCCCAGCCTAGAAGGCAGCTCCCTATGCATATCTCTCCTTGCTGCATTAGTGAAGTCAATAAGTTGAAAACAATAACTTGAATTTTCTCTTTTCTTCTTCAGCCTCTTCACTCCACCTCTGGGGTAAAAGTAGCAAAGATAGGAGCAAAGAATCAATTTCTCTGTTGACAGCCTGAGGCATTGGTCAAACCCACCTTTCGGAGCAGGAATCAAAATAAGCATAGTGAGATGCTCAGTCTTTTCCCCTGCTGTTACTTGTCACTTCAGCCAGTGACACCACCATGCCTCTGTCACTGCTCTGGCCTGTTTCAACGCTCTATGGGATGCATGAATTGAGCCTTGACCGGTCAGGTCTGAACACATCATGAATTCCTCGTAAGTGCATCCGGAGTTCCTCCAGGGACAAGCAAACTTAGTGCAGTAGTCCGCATCCCAGCTGAGCCCACTGACTTAACTTCCTTTGAGACTTAAGTTATTGGGCATTTTCTTTTTTCTTCTGCTCTCTGGAAGCAGTAGAAAGTATAGTTTTAGCTTACTTGGAGGATGAAGGAAAATCTAGAGCTTTCAAAAATGGTAGCTCTGAGGCAGGCATTTAGGAGTGATTCTAATAGATCTTTCAGAAGAGTCAACTATACCTCCAGGCTTATTGCTGGCCACCCACTGAGAGAAAAATCACAGAATGTGTTTGCAATAATGATGGAATGAAGAATGCATTCCTCTGCAGTGCAGCTGATAGCTGCTTTGCATATGGATTCAGTATTAAGATAACAGTCTGCTTTGCATTCTGCTTTATTATCTCTGAGAATGTAGCAGCAGGTTCAGGGATTGTAGATTAAAAAAAAGTTATATTTTCAAGATTCTGTTGATGACTGCATCTACTCCCTTGATTATTGTCTTGTTCATTCTTTCTTTGCTCAGCAATTGTTTGGAATTGTTTCAAATGAAGGCGAGTGTTTTGTCTTTGTTGTTGTTCCTATGTTCAGCTTCTTTTTGTTTTCTAGAACTCTGTGTTCTTCTATTTTAACTTCTGATTGGAAACTTATTGGCAGGCATTTATGAGAGATGCAATAGAAGTATTAGGGATGGCTGAGCAGACTAATTTCCAAAGATTCAGCTCAGAGAAGAATGCAGTTTTCTTTGAATTTTTATGTCACCCTGCAAAAATGAATTTCACATCTCAAGGCTACAGATTTATTTTCGAGGTGACCAGCTTCATTTATGACATTTAATTTAAAACATCAAACAGTGTTGGGTGGCCTGAAGATTGGAAATAGCAAAGGAGTAAAGAATTGAAGTTTTGATTAGACTTATGAATCCAAAGTCAGCTTTTGTTAGCAACATGAATTTTATGTTCTAAGAGAGAAAGCTAAGCCCTAACTCCCCCATAGAGTTAAAAAAAATGGCATTCTGAAGTATATTAGCCACATCTGTAGTATGGTAGCTATTATATAGACATAGACATATATTCTAAGTTTAATAATCACAATAGCTCTGCTCTACACATCCATTTCACCAATCAGAAAACAGGTTAAATTACTTATCCAATGTTGCGCAGATAGTATGTGCTTGAGTTGTTGCTTTCCAAGCCCTTGATTTTTTCATTACATAATACTGGTTTTCATATGCTTAAGTGAAAGGATTCAAAAAGTCATTTGCTCCTTCCATAACAAATATTTTTTCACTATATATCACGCATTAACTTCTAGGAAATTGAAAATAATTCTATGAATATGAGGTTTGTTCCAGGATTTCAGCATTCTTGGAAAGGTTGATAATTTTCTAGAAGGTGTCATCTTTGGTACCAAAACTTAGTATCAAATTTGGAATTCATGCCGTAAAGAAACTCCGGCATGTCTGTGGAACAGGATAATTGCAGGATGGTGATATAAGGACAAGCTGGATTTTTTTTTTCTGAGATTCCTAATTAAAGGTGGAACTCAGCTACTTAATCGCTACTCAAGGAATTAAACAGCATCACTTCTTCAGAATAAGTTAAAGAAGAATGCAAGAGATCATAAAGCTAGAAATTTCCCTCTGATATTGCTAGTGTGTTTAGTTTTGGGGAAGCAGTTTTTATTTATTTGGAATTCACACAGAAAAACGAAGGAGATAAACATCGCGCATCTGCCGGTTCATTCTCCAAATGTCGACAACAATAGGGCTGTTAGTAAGGTATAATTTATACTGGTAAAGTTTACATACATAAACTATACAATTTGAACCCCTTTGGAATATGTATATATAGTAATGTAATTGCCACCATAATAAAAATGTATGTAAATTTTCTCAAGACAAAATATTTCAAAGTGATACTTTGCAGTGAATTACTTACTTTTACAATGGGTTATTGCATTCTGTCACATGAATAATGAGAGTTCTTTTCTAACAATACAAGAATGTCCTCACAGTGAAACAACAGATAAGTCCCTATATTGTCGGGGGACACCTCAATGGCAGTACAATGGACTTCTGAGGGCACTCCAAAGACACCTATTGAAAGACTAGAGAGGAGTACATTGGGGGCTGGGGGGGGGGAAAGGAGGGGAAACTCCAATGGCTATTAAACTGTGTCATAAAAAAATTTCAGATGATGCTAAAAAACAGTGCACATAAACATTAATAGTAAAGGAGACAGTTTATTGAGATGAAATTTCATTCATTTTTGGCATATTTCAGTGTTCATTTTATTGCTAATATTCCATTTTTTGTTCCTTTCTTTGCTTGTTGTTGGGCTTATTTCTAATCTTTGGCTAGCTATGACTAATCCTGCCATTTAATATTTGTTCATTAATTTTGGCGTACATTTTCATTTCTCTTGATTATGTGACTAGGATTGGAATTGTTGAATCAAAAGATGCATGTATATTTAGCATTATAATATTCAATTTATTTCCAGAAGTTAAAAATTCCACATTGATAGAAGCAATTTGAGAGTTTTAGTCTATCTACATCTCAATTGACAGTTGTTATTGTAATTGTTTTATTTTAGCTTTATCTGCTAGATATGTAATGGTATGTCACAATGATTTCAACTTGCATTCCTATAGTAACTATTAGTGTTGAGCATATCATGTACTTCTCTGCTATTTTCCTAATCTTGGAGACATGTTTTTCTCAAATCTTTCACAGCTTTTCTTACTGAATTGTCTTGCATTTTGAATGTAAGTTATTCACAGATTTTGCATTCAAGCCCTTTTTCAAATATATGTTTATAAATATTTTCCTCCAGTGTCGTGCGTTGTTTAAATTTTTTTTTAATGGCTATTGAAGCATAGGCAACTTTTAACTTAAGTGAGGTTCTACTTATATTTTTCTTGTACGATTTGTGCCTTTTGTACCTTATTCAATAAATAGTTGCTTAATTGAAAAGTTTCAAAATTTTTCTCCTATGGATTCTACTAAGAGTTGTATGGTCTCAGATTTTCATATAGGGTTTAAATGACACATTTTAGCACAGTTCATATGTTGCGTGAGATAAGGATTGGGAGCCCTTTTTCTATGTAGATATGCAATTATTCTGATATAATTTGGTATAAAAGAGTGTGCTTTCCTCAATGAAATAACTTGGTGTATTACTGCAAAATAATTAGCTGTGTGTATGGGATTATTTGTGAACTATATTCTATTACACTGATCTACTCTTCCGTGTTTTCATAATACTACACTGTCTTTATTCTTTCAGCTTTACTGCAAATTTTAAAATCAGGAAGCTTAATTTCTAATTTTGCTCTTATTTTACATAATTGTTTTGACTATTCTAATTCTTTGCATTTCCATGAAAACTTTATGATCAGTTTGTTATCTTTCAATGAAAAAAACCTGCTGAGATTTTCATTGTTTTTCATATTGGATTTGGAAATCAATTTTAGTTCAATTTATATATATTTTTTTCTTTTTTTTTTCTTCCTTTTTTTTTATTATTATTTAACTTCATTAATTACATTGTATTATGTGACACAGTTACATAGATACTTGGGTTCTCCCACCCCTGCCCAAACCCTCCCACCATGGTGGATTCCTCCACCTTGTTGCATAACCACAGCTCAACTTCAGTTGAGATTCCCCCATTGCAAGCATACACCAAACATAGAATCCAGCATCTTATTGTCCAGTCAAGTTCAACGGCTTCTTAGGTATACCCTCTCTGGTCTGAAGACAGAGCTAGCAGAGTATTATCCCAGTCAATTGAAAGCTCCATCATACCATCAGCAAAAATTTACATCATTATGGAATTAATTGACATAGTAATGAGTAACCAACATGTTGAAAGTAAATACGAGTTCCCAGCCACCTTCTGTGATCACCTCACCTATACTTCAATTTAGTTTATACACAACATATAACATTCATAACATAACATGTTATACATAACATCATATCATCTTAAATTAAGGCAAACATGTGGTATTTAACCTTTTGTGATTGGCTCATTTCCCTTAGCATGATGGTTTCCAGTTTGGCCCATTTGGCCACAAAGAACTGCATTTTGTTTTTTTTAATAGCTGAGTAGTATTCCAAAATGTCAAAACAAACAAGTTCAATTTATATTTTAACAAAATTGTGGTATACTTTCATATCTATGGTAGATACATCTGCATTTATTGAGGTTCCCTCAATTTATTTCTGTAATATTGTATAGCTTTCAGCATTCCTAAGTTGTGAGGAAAGTATGTAGTACTTCTGTGTGGAATGATACTAGCTACAAGCTTTTTAGTAAATGCCTTTACCAGAATTAAAGTGGTGCTTATAGGTTTGATGTTTTCTAAATGATTTTATAATCAGTAGGTTTTATATTTTGTCCAATGCTGTTTTCTTTTTGCATCAACTTATTTGGCCATATGATTTTTCTTTTCTGGACAATGAATATGTTCTGTTGTCTTGGCTGGCTTTCCAAATTCAGGCTAGATTTATATTTGTTTGATTGTGATGTATTATGAATTTTATTTAATGCTGGATTCAGTATGCTGAAATGCACTTGAGGACTTTTGTGCCTGTATTCATGAGTAATGTTTGCCATTTTCCTTTTATTGTGCTTCGTCTGGTTTTGGAAATGAGATAACGTAGGCTTTGTAAAATTGGTTGGGAAGTGTTTCCTTTGTTTTCTGGGAGATACTGTATAATATTTGCATTATCTATTCTTTAAATGCTTGTTAGAATTCATTGGAAGAAATCATGTGGGTCTAGTAACCTCGTCATTTTCCCCCACTTTCTTAACAATTCAGTTTGTTTAACGGTAGTATGACTATTCACATTTTCTAAGCATGGCTGAGTTTGAGTAATTTGTGCTTTTTTTTTAGAGGTTAGACTATTTGATCTAAATTGTTAAATTTGTGTAGGGTTGTTTGTGGTATTTGCTAAGTATCCTCTTAATATTGGTGCATTCTATAGTGAGATCCTGCTTTCCATTACTGATATTGGTAATAATGTATTTTTCTTCATATATTTTATTGAATGTTTATCAATTATTTTTGTTTTTGAAGGATTTTTAAATTTAGTGAAAGGCAGAATTACAGACAGAGTTTGGTGGGGGGAGAGATCTCCCATTGCTGGTTCACTTCCCAGATTGCCCCCACAATTAGGGCTGGGCCAGACTGAAGTTAAGATGCTGAAACTCCAACTGTGTCTCCCACTTGATGACAGGGATCCAAGTACTTGGATAATTTTCAGCTGCTCTCTCAGGCTCATTAGGGGAACCCTGAATTCGACGTGAAGTAGTTGGGATTCACACTGGTGTTCATGTGGTATACTGGCATCATAGGTTGTGGCTTAACATGTGAGCAATCCTCTCGGGTCTCTGCCTGATACCTGGTGAGCATGGATGGCTTAGAGCTTACCTCCCTTTGACATGAGGCACAGCTTCCAGCCCTACAAGTGGAGCGTGACCTCTGACATGACTAGAGGGTTAAGGGGAATACACGTGGAACATGACCTCTGACATGACCAGAAGGTCAAGGGAGATAGACATGCCTTGTAGCCAATTACAGTGTCTTTGGTGGGGGGGGGGGAGCCTGCCAGAAGATGCCCTCCTGCCCTAAAACTCATAACTTGTGCATAATAAAGCAAATATTCCTCATCAGCTTCTCTCAGCTGCTTTTTCGGCTGAAGAACACCATGGCCTCACCCTTGGTGACTTCCGGGCCTGCTGTCAGGTTTAAACCCTGAGATTAACTCACTGTGCCACAATGCTGGCTGCAGTTTTCTTAATCTTTTCAGAGAAACAGCTTTTGTGCTAACTGTATTTTTATTGTTTTTCTGTTTTGATTTTATAGATTTAACTTGCTCATTTTTATTCTCATTGTTATTTTGAGTTTATTGCACTCCTATTTTCTTAGGGGGAAGCTTAGATTATTTACTTGTGACTCTTCTACTGTTCCAGTGCCAGCATTTCTCTGATATAAGGTGAAAATTTTCTTTTGAACATGATTTTAACTATATCGTACAAATTTTAATCTGCTTTATTTATATTAAAATAGGTAAAATTTTGTCTTGATATTTCCTCTTTATATTAGGTATTGTTTTGTAGTATATTTAATTTTGAATTGATTAGTGATTTTGATCATATTAATTTTCAGTTATCAATTTTCAATTTAATTTCATCATGAAAATAAACTTTGATTCAAACTCTTTTGAATTATTAAGCTTGCTTTAAGATGTTGAATGGGATCCACTTCACTGAATATTATTAAATGATTTATTTATTTTTGTTGGAAAGGCAGATATACAGAGAAGGAGAGAAAGATCTTCCGTCTGATGACTAACACCTCAAGTGGCCACAAAGGCTGGAGCTGAGTTGATCCGAAGCTAGGAGCCAGGAGGTTCCTCTGTGTCTCCCATGCAGGTGCAGGATCCCAAGGCTTTGGGCTGTCCTTGACTGCTTTCCCAGGCCACAAGCAGTGAGCTGGATGGAAAGTGGAGCTGCCGGTATTAGAACTGGTGACATATGGGATCCTGGCCCACTCAAGGAGAGGACTTTAGCCACTAGGCTATCACCCCGGGCCCTTCATTGAATATTCTACGTGTCCTTTGAATGAATATACATCTCGTTGTAGATAACTTGTAAATATGTCAATTAGACTCATTTGTTTGGTTTGTTATTCAGTCTTTTTCTATTACTGATTTTATGTACTACTTCTGTCACCAAGAAAAGAATGATCAAGTCTTCAGCTAAAATTGTATTTTTCCATTTCTCTTTGTCATTCTGGTTTAACACCATGTCTTTGGAATGTCTGTAGTTAGGTACATACATATAAGTGATTGGTATTATTGTACATTGTTGGTGAATTGACTTATTTGTCAGTTTATAATACCAGTTTTTACCTCCTATTTTTGCTTTTTAAGATTTTTATTTTTATTTCTTTTTTATTATTTCTTATTTGTAATTCATTAATTACATTGTATTATGTGACACAGTTACATAGGTATTTGGGTTCTCCCCACCCCTCCCCAAACCCTCCCACCATGGTGGATTCCTCCACCTTGTTGCATAACCACAGCTCAAGTTCAGTTGAGATTCCCCCATTGCAAGCGTATACCAAACATAGAGTCCAGCATCTTATTGTCCAGTCAAGTTCAACGGCTTCTTAGGTATACCCTCTCTGGTCTGAAGACAGAGCCAGCAGAGTATCATCCCAGTCAATTGAAAGCTCCAACATACCATCAGCAAAAATTTACATCATTATGGAATTAATTGACATAGTAATGAGTAACCAATATGTTAAAAGTAAATGCGAGTTCCTAGCCACCTTCTGTGACCACCTCACTTACATTTCAATTTTAGTTTATACACAACATATAACATTCATAACATAACATGTTATACATAACATCATATCATCTTAAATTAAGGCAAACATGTGGTATCTGACCTTTTGTGATTGGCTCATTTCCCTTAGCATGATGGTTTCCAGTTTGGCCCATTTGGCCACAAAGAACTGCATTTTGGTTTTTTTAATAGCTGAGTAGTATTCCATGGAGTAGATGAACCATAGCTTTCTTATCCAATCCTCTGTTGATGGGCATTTTGGTTGCTTCCATGTTTTTGCAATTACTGATTGTGCTGCTATGAGCATAGGAGTGCATGTTGGTTTCTCATAAAACAATTGTTCTAGATATATTCCTAGGAGTGCTATTGCTGGATCATACGGTATGTTGAATTTGAGTTGTTTGAATATTCTCCATACTGATTTCCATAGAGGCTGTACCAGCCTGCAGCCCCACCAGCAGTGGAGTAGGGTTCCCTTTTCCCTGCAACCTCGCCAACAAGTGTTGTTGGTGCTTTTATTCATGTGGGCCAGTCTTACTGGTGTTAGGTGGTACCTCATTGATGTTTTAATTTGGATTTCCCTTATTGCCAGGGAACTTGAGCATTTTTTCATATGTTTATTTGCCATTTGGGTTTGTTCCTTTGTGAAGTGTTTGCCCATTTCCCATGCCCATTTCTTGAGTGGCTTGTTTGTTTTGACATTTTGGTTGTTTTGTAGCTCTTTGTATATTCTGGAGATTAGCCCTCTATCACCTATGTCGTGTGCGAAGATCTCCCATTCTGTGGGTTGCCTTTTTACTTTGTTGATTGTTTCTCTAGCTGTACAGAAGCTTCTTCGTTTGATGAGGTCCCAATTGTTTATTTTGGTCTTGATTTCTACTGCTTTTGGAGTCTTTTTTAGGAAGTGAGGTCCTACCCCTAAGTGTTTCAGTGTGTTTCCAACATTTTCTTCCAACAGTTTGAAGGTTTCTGGATGTAGGTTTAGATCTGTTATCCATTAAGATCTGATCTTAGTGTATGGTGAGAGATGTGGATCTATCTTTTTGTTTCTGCAGGTTATTAACCAGTTGTCCCAACAGCATTTATTGAACAGACCTTCCCATTTGCCTGGATTGTCGTTCGTCTTTTTGTCAAAGATTATTTGGCTGTACCTGTTTGGGTTCTCTTCTGGTGTTTCTATTCTGCTCCATTGATCTTCCTCTCTATCTTTGTGCCAGTACCAGGCTGTTTTGATAACCACTGCCCTATAGTATGTCCAGAGGTCCGGAACTGTGATTCCCCCTGCTAACTTCCTGTTCTTCAGGATGTTTCTAGCTATCCGTGGTTTTTTGTGCTTCCAGATGAACCTTTGGATCATTGTTTCCAGTTCCATGAAGAATGTTTTTGGCAATTTGATTGGGATTGCTTTGAATGTATATATTGCTTTTGGCAGTATAGACATTTTAATGATATTGATTTTACCTATCCAGGAGCATGGGATGTTACTCCATCTTTTGAGGTCTTGTTCAATTTCTTTTTTAAGTAGTTTGTAGTTTTCTTCAAATAAGTCTCCTACATTTTTGGTTAGATTTATTCCCAGATATTTCATATTTTCTCTGTTATTTTGAATGGTATCTTGCTGGTTAAATCTTTTTCCATCTTGGGGCTGTTCGCATACACTATGGCTGTTGATTTTTGTTCATTAATTTTGTACCCTGCCACTCTACCAAACTCTCGTACAAGTTCTAGCAGTCTCTGTATTGAGTCTCTTGGCTCTTCTACATAAAGAATCATATCATCTGCGTATAATGAGAGTTTGACTTCTTCATTTCCCATTTGGATTCCTCTGATTTCTTTTTCTTGTCTTATGGCCTCAGCGAGTACCTCTAGGACTATGTTGAATAGTAGTGAAGAAAGTGGACATCCCTGTTTTGTTCCAGATCTCAGTGGGAAGGGTTCCAGCTTTTCTCCATTCAGTATGATGCTGGCGTTGGGTTTTTCATATATGGCTTTAATTATGTTGTGGATTTTTCCATCTATGTCTACCTTGGTTAGGGTTTTTAGTAGGAAGTGGTGTTGGATTTTGTCGAAAGCTTTTTCTGCATCTATTGATACTATCATGTGATTCTTGTTTTTCAGTTTTTGGATGTGGTGTATCACATTTATGGATTTCCGAATGTTGAACCACCCCTGCATTCCAGGGATGAATGCTACTTGATCTGGATGAATGATCTGTCTGATGTGTTTTTGAATTCTGTTGGCTAGGATTTTGTTGAGAATCTTAGCATCAATGTTCATCAAAGAGATAGGTCTGTAGTTTTCCTTCTCTGTTAGTTCTCTGTCCGGTTTTGGGATTAAGGTAATGTTGGCTTCATAGAATGAGTTTGGAAGGGTTGCTTCTTTTTCTATTGTTTTGAAGAGTTTGTAGAGGATTGGGGTCAGTTCTGTTCGGAATGTTTTGTAGAATTCTGTAGTGAAGCCATCTGGGCCTGGGCTTTTCTTTGTTGGGAGGTCTTTAATCACTGATTCAATCTCTGCTTCAGTTATGGGTTTGTTCAGGTCGTTTGTTGCCTCTGGGCTAAGTTTTGGCAGGTGGTAGAAGTCTAAGAACTTTTCCATTTCTTGGTGATCTTCTGATTTGTTGGAGTACAGTGCTTTGTAGTAATTTCTAATTATGGCCTTAATGGATGTGGTGTCTGTTGTTATGTTGCCTTTTTCATCTTTAATGCTGTTAATTCTTGCCTTCTCTTGTTTTTTCTTTGTCAGTCGGGCCAGTGGGGTGTCTATCTTGTTAATCTTCTCAAAAAACAAGCTTTTTGATTCATTGATTTTGTGTATGGTTTTTTTTTTTTAATTTCTATCTGATTAATTTCCTCCCTTGTTTTGATGATTTCTTGTTTCCTATTGTGTGTGTGGCTCTTCTGCTGTTGTTTTTCCAATTCCTGGAGGTGTGTGTTTAGTTCCTGTATTTGGCGCCTCTCTTGGGCCTTGACATGAGCTCCAATTGCGATGAGTTTACCCCGTAGCACTGCTTTGGCAGTGTCCCACAAATTTTGGAATGTTGTGTCAGAGTTTTCATTGGTTTCCATAAATTTTTTGATCTCATCTTTAATTTCTTCTCTGATCCATTGTTCGTTTAATAGCATATTGTTCAGCCTCCAAGAGTTTCTGTATTTCCTGGGACATTTTGAATTGCTGATTTCCAGTTTCATTCCGTGGTGGTCTGAGAGGGTACATGGTATGATTCCTATCTTTTTGAAGTCATTTAGGTTTGCTTTGTGTCCTATCATGTGGTCGATCCTGGAGAAGGTGCCATGCACTGCTGAAAAAAATGTATAATCTGTGGCCTTAGGGTAAAAAATTCTATAAATATCTATCATATCCAGTTGTTCTATTGTTTGTATGAGTTCTGTTGTTTCTTTGTTGAGTTTTTGTTTTGTTGATCTGTCTATTGTTGTTAGTGGGGTGTTAAGATCACCCACTATTATTGTGTGCATATCTATGTCTCCCCTTAAGTCCGTGAGTAATTGCTTCACGTAGCTAGGTGCGTTTGAATTTGGTGCATATATGTTCACAATGGTAATTACTTCCTGATGGATCAGACCCTTCACCAATATATAATGTCCTTCCCTGTCCTTTTTGATGTGTGTCAGATTGAAGTCCACATCATCTGAAATTAAGACAGCTACCCCAGCCTTTTTTTCTCGTCCATTGGCATGAAATATCTGTTTCCAACCTTTCACTTTCAGCTTCTTCGAATCTCTTCTGGTTAGATGTGTCTCTTGTAGGCAACAGATAGTTGGGTGCTGTTTGATAATCCATTCTGTTAATCTATGCCTTTTGATTGGTGAGTTCAGGCCATTTGTGTTAAGAGTTAAAATTGAGAGGTTGTGATTTTGCCCTGCCATACTTGTTTTTGTGGGTGTTGATTTTTGTGTAATTGCCCTTCCTTGTGTGGACTTTAGTGGGGAGACCTTCCTGTTTGCCATCTTTGCTTATGATTCACCTCCTTTTTTTCTGGATTTAGTGCATTTGTAAGGAGATTTTGTAGAGCTGGTTTTGTGCTGGCATATTCTTCTAATTTCTCTTTGCTATGAAAGTATTTGATTTCGTTCTCAAATACGAATGAGATCTTTGCTGGGTACAATATTCTTGGTTGACAGTTGTTCTGATTCAGGATTTGGAAGATCTTTGTCCATTCTCTTCTTGCTTGTAAAGTCTCTTCAGAGAAGTCAGCAGTGATTCTGATTGGTTTTCCCCGGTATGTGATCTTTTCTCTGCTTTGTACTTGTCTTAGGATTCTTTCTTTGTCTTCGTTGGAGTGGAACTTGAGCACCATATGTCTGGGTGAAGATCGCTTTGGGTCATATCTGCTGGGAGTCCTCTGACCGTCCTGGATTTGGGCTGGGTTCATGTTCCAAGTGTTTTGAAAGTTTTCCTGTATAATTTCGTCGAGCACCATTTGCATTCCTGACTCTTTCCGCTCCTTCAGGAAGGCCAATAATCCTAATATTCGATTTTCTGAGGTTGTCTTTCATTTCTTGTATGGTCTTAATGGCTTTGTTCAGACTTGTCTCCAGCTGTTTAATGAACTGGGTATGTCCGTTTTGTGTGTCTTCCATTTCAGAGATCCTCTCTTCTGCTGTATTTGTTCTGTTGGTTAGGCTCTCAATTTTGTCCTCTAAGTCAAGGATTTTTCTTTTCATTTGTTGTATTTCTGTGACTATGTGGTTCTTGAATTCCTTGAAGTCCTCCCAATTCTTCTCATTGTCTCTGACATATTTTAACGTTATTTTTTTGAATTCCTTGTCTGGTAGATCTTCTATGTCTTCATCTCGCATCTCCGAAATAGACATTGGCTTTTGATCCTTTATTGGTAGGGTGTTGGCTCTCTCATCTGGATCATTACCTTTTCTGGTATTTCTTCCCATTGTGTTAGTGTTTCTTTTTTGAGAGACCTAAGCACCAGTGTGCTGAGGGGTCTCCAAGCACTATCCTGTAGAGATCGGAGTCTGCAGGCATGGAGTAGCAGGGTGTGGGAATTTTCAAGTCACTTTTGGTGCATCTCCAGAACACTAGACCTCAGGGTGCCACTTCCAGGGCTCAGGGGATTCAAAGCGCACTCTCAGCTCGTCCCCTACAGGTATGCTACCACAGGGCATGGGGGAGTGAAGGCACTCTCTGTGCGCGCCCCCTGTGCACGGGATCACAGGGCTCGGAGGATTCTAGGTGCTTTCTCGGTGTGTCCCCAGTGCCAGGGACTGCAGGGCATGGAGGTTCCAGTTGCTCTCTGGGAACGCCTCCTGCATGCGGGTCCGCAGTGCCCTCCTGGTGCGTCTCCCAAGCACGGAACTATAGGACGTGGGGTGTTCCAGGTGCTCTCTGGAAGTGCCTCCTGCACAGGCCCGCCCACCCCAGTGCTTGCAGGGGACCGACCGCCCCAGCGCTAGCACGGGACTGCCAGCCCAGAGGCGTGCTCGGGTTTCTGTGGGATAGCACCGCCCAGCTGAGTGCCAGACCGCAAAGGCACGGGGGAATATTCAGTGTGCCTTTTGCCTTTCTCCTCAGCGCACAGGACCACTGTGTGTCACCTCCCAGACACAGTTTTGGCAGTTTCAAGGCACTCGCCCTGTGTCCCTAGACGCTGGAGTCTCGGGGGGGGGGGGGGAAGGGCGGGGAGATGAGCACCAAGGGTGTTCAGGCTCTGTGCATGCCCCTGGGGGGCCAACTCCCGGAGCCTCCGACCCACCACTGTCCCCACCCAACTCACTCAAACCTCAGGTTCTTGCAGTCTGCCTCTTCCTCTGGTGGGAACCCTCGCCGCGGGTGCGTCTCCTGGCAACTGCAGGTCCTGGCGGGTCCTGATGAAACCTGGAGACTGCGGCGGGTGCAGGTCCTGGCAGGGCTTGGCGACTAGGGTGGGCGGATGCCAGGGGGTCCTGATGACTTCTGGTCCTGATGTCTGCAGCGGGTGCAGGTCCTGGCGGGTCCTGGCGACCAGGGTGGGCAGGTGCCAGTGGGTCCTGATCACTGCTGGTCCTCACGGCCACAGCGTTTGCGGGTCCTGAGGTCTGTGGGTCGACTGCGGCTCTCGGCGTCTGCACTCAAAGGTGACTCAGCAGGTCAGGAGCGGAAAGCCATCTTCCCTGCCCTTTGTTTTGTTTTTCCCTGGTTGCTCTCCCGAGTTGTGTGGATTTTTTTGGCTCTACACTGTCCAGGGAACTTCACGTTCTTCTCCCTGTAGCTCTATGCTGCTCCACTTACGCTTTTGTTCTAGCCCTCTCTTTCTGTGAGCTCCCTCACAGTCTTCCTCCTATGTCGGCCATCTTGCGAGTCTCCTAAGATTATTTTTATTGCTAAAACTATTCAACTATCTTTTGATTTGGTTTAACTAATATATTTTCTCTCTATTTTTCTTTTGATATACATATGTCATTACACTTGAGGTGAGGTTTTGTAGACAGCACATAATTCAAACATGTCTTTTAAAATGTTTTCAATTTAACTCAGATAATACAACTTTTCTACATCCTCATGCCCAAGCATTGTAGACACTTGTGGATGGCTGACAAATGCTGTTACTCAACATTTGGGATTTGGTAATCAAACTCCATTTTTTTCTGGGAAAAAGGGTAGGTAGAATTTGTTGTGTTCCTGATGTGCTTTCAAAATATCCTGAGAATCAAGTCAACGGAATGGATAAGTACACATTTAAACAGATGGAGAATCATTAGCCATGGTGAAGCAGAGAGAGCAGATTCCAGGAAATAGGAGGGGAAGGGTAATGGCAGAGTGGTACCTGAAGACTGATGGACAAGGGAATAAATGGAGTCAAAAGAGTGGTGTTGCAGTGACAAGATACCCCAGTGGCAGTCAGTAGCTGTCTGAGCTCCACAAGCGGCCAGAGGTCTACTAGTAGCCAAATGTGAAGGGGAGTTCAACAGGAGTTCAGCAGCTGAACCCAGGCAAAGAACTGTACATCCTACTGATGTGTGTGATCCAACCAGGTACAGAGACAGAGCAGCAGATCCCAAATCAGGCAATGCAAGAACACAGTGGATTTCACAGCCCAGACCCTCACCAGTGCCACATTGGGTGCCATTTTCTGTAGTGAGGAAAAGGCTACGGGACTGGAGAGACAACAGTGAGCTGCACATGTGCTAAACCAGGAACTCATTTCTGGGTCAATGTATTGCACTGATCACACAGGGAAAACAAGACAGACTTGGTATCCCACAGGTTCCACCCAAAATAAGTCCACATGGCCCCAGACCTAACGAACAGCAGACCCAGAACTCCACTAGTGCCATGTCAGGAGCCAATTTGTATAGAGTGGCAAAGTCTGGGGAACTGGCAGGAAAGCAGCAAGTTGTGCATGTATTAAGCCAGGAGTGAACTAATTTCTGGCTCAGCGCATTGCACTTGTCTCACAGGGAAAATAATACTGACATGACATCCTACAAGTTCCACCCAAAATAGGTCTGGGTAACCCCCTGACTTAACAGTCAGCAGATCTAGAACTCCACCAGTGCCATATCATGCACCGTTTTTCACAGTGTGGCAAAGGATGCAGAACTGGAGAGAAATAGTGAGCTGCACATGTGCTAAGCTGGGAGTGAACTCACTTCCAACTCAGTGCATTGCACTGGTAACATAGTGATCCTATGGTTCCCACACAAAATAGGTCCAGGTGGCCATCAGACCTAATGGCCATCAGGTTGCACCAAGATCAGCACTAGCAACCACCCAGTTATTTAGGACACCTTGTGTCTCCTTAATCCTAGAAACTTCTTGAACTGGAATTGAGGAAAGCTTGTAGAGGCAACTGTATAGCCACAGCATAGGAACACAGGTTGTGTATTGTGGTGAGCCAGGAGCTAGGGCTACAGAAATCATCATGGAAACCTAACACAAGAACCCAGGCCTGAAACTTGCTAGAGGGAGTGGCACAAGTGACTACAAATGAAGAAATGCATACCAATTGCTATCAGTAAAATTGAATTGTAAAAAAAAAAAAAAATTGTAGACCTGTGAGTTTAGAAAGCTGCCCTAAGAATAAGAATCTGCTAACCATAAGTGTAGTAACCAAGAGCAAAAGAAGAGACAGAAGCACAATGAATATTACTTAAGACTCCCCTGCAAAGGAGCAAAACCCTTTATCAATCTCAGACTTACCTGAGGAATAAATAGAGGAAATGGGGGAGGGGATAAAGAACATAAAAAAACCTTTTTATAAAGCTTCTTATTAGCAATGGGAAGCACATGCAGGAATTTAAGGAATATGTCAAACAAGAAATAGACACACTGAAACAAAGTCAAGCATAATTACTAGAAATCAAAAACACAACAGAGCGAACTAAAAATTCAGTGGAAGGCCTCAACAATAGAATGAATGAAGCAGAAGGGAGAATCTCACAATTAAAAGATAGTTCTTGCCACAATGGAGAAACAATCAAAAAGCTGGAAGTGGGGTTGAGTCAAGCTAAACATTTATTCAGGAATTAAGACCTTAAAATGCCAAATATAAGAGTTACGGGAGTTCCAGGAGGTGCAGAAAGAGAAGGGAGGCTTAAAGATGTATTCAATGAAATAATAAATGCAAATTTCCCTAATATGGAGAAAAAATTGGAAAACAACATTCAAGACCACAGAAGTCCCATTAGGATTGAGCAAAAGTGATCTTCACCATGACACATTATAATCAAGTTCTCTTCAGTTGAACATAAGGTAAAGATCCTTAAATGTGCACGTGAAAAAAATCGGTTAATATATACAGGAATTTCAATCAGACTCACAGCTGACCTCTTAGAGGATGAATATATGTACACTTCATTAACTGTATGTATTAGTTATATATTTTAGTGATTTCCCTGTTGTTCAAAATATAGATTTTATGTTCTCACAACTTACCTTCAAATAGCATTGCATTTGAGGTATAGCATAAGAGCCTACTGCGTTATGCTTCTGTTTCGTCCCAGTGGTGAGAAATTTGTCCTGTAGGAGATAACTGGCCCTTGGAGTGATTTTTTTCTAGCCCTACCATGAGAAGCACAGTCAAGGCTTGAATTCAATACACATATACCAGGCTAAGTTTTAAATTGATAATTTTATATGACAAGCGAATAAAATTAGACATGTTCAGTAGACTGGCAGTAAAAATTCCTAACCCTGTTTATTGTTTATATGTTTCATTTTTAGATATGCTACAACTCCTGCTTTACATTTGCATAATTTTTATTGGTATAATTATATAATAAAATTATAAAATGCATTTTATGTATGCCTACATTACTGTTTTTGATACTCTTCATTGTTGCATGGATACAAATTTTCTTTTTGATACTCTTTTCCTCTGTCTGAAATTATTTTTACCATGAATTTTGACTGCAAGATTTTAGTGACAATGTATTCTTGTGGCTTGTTCTTGTCTGTAAAAAGTGTATCATGTGACTTTCTTTTCTTGAAACTTACTTTCTCTGGAGATAGAATTCTAGGTTATTTGCTATTTCTTTTCTTTTAGTTCTTTAGGAATGCATCTCTGTTACTTTTTAGCTTCTATGATTTCTTACTAGAAACGTGATGCTTTTCCTATCTTTGTTTTGCTATGTGCAATATATCTTTTATATCTAGATTCTATTTGTGACTTCACTATTTTTCAGTTATATTGCCATATAAAGTGATGATGTGTTTACCACTTGATTCTTTTTCCCTTCATGCTCTGTTTTGTACTTCAAATTATTACGTTTTCAAGTTCACTGATCCTTCTAGTGTATCCAACTTTCTGTATAATTCTATAGTTGTTTCCATTATAAAAGATTCATTTGGACATTTTATAATTTTAATTTTTCTTCCTTATAGTCATGGTTTCATCTACCATCTTGAAAATATGGAGACCAGTTATAATAAAATTTAAGCATGTTTATCTTCTAATTCTACAGCTTCTGTAAATTTGACCTTTTTCCTGTTGGCCATACGTTTCCCTGCTACTTGCTTGTAAATTTTTTAACTGTTAATAATATGTTAGGACTTATGACTTTCATTTGTTGACAGTGGGATTTGTTGTATTCCTTTCAAAAGTCTTTGCGTTTGCTCTCCCACACAGTTACATTACAAGGGGTCAATTTGGAGATTTTGTGTATTGTTTTTAAGATTTGTTAGTGTGAATATTGGACTAATGTAGCTGTATTATTTAGATAGTATGTTTCTGAGGACTTTATTCTGTTGCCTACAATGATATCTCTTGGTTCTTGCAGGTAGAAATGTGAATTTCGGTATTTTTTCAGTCTTTAATTTCCAGTGATTTTTGTAGTAAATCCTTTTTTTTTTTAAGATTTTATTATTATTGGAAAGCCGGATATACAGAGAGGAGGAAAGACAGAGGGGAAGATCTTCCATCCGATGTTTCACTCCCCAAGTGAGCCGCAACGGGCCGGTGCGTGCCAATCCGATGCTGGGAACCAAGAACCTCTTCCGGGTCTCCCACACGGGTGCAGTGTCCCAATGCATTGGGCCGTCCTCGACTGCTTTCCTAGGCCACAAGCAGGGAGCTGGATGGGAAGTGGAGCTGCCGGGATTAGAACCGGTGCCATATGGGTTCCCGGGGCATTCAAGGCGAGGACTTTAGCCGCTAGGCCACTGTGCCGGGCCCTGTAGTAAATCTTAAGGTAGTTTTTTTTTTTTTTTTTGTATTCATAATCAAATGTTAGGTGTTTTGATCTGACCTATTATTTTTTCATTAACCAAAAAATATCCTAAATATTTTCATTACCATTAGTGTCCTCATAATGTGTCCTTGTAACTAACATTCTTATGCCACATTCAGAAAAAAAGTACAAGTTGGTGTGTTACTAATCTTTAGAGCCAATGCTTATCTTTGTTTCTTAGAATTGAGGAAAAGGCAGTTGATTCTGATTATTATTGAGTGTTATGTTCTATGAAATCATAGAAAATACTGAGTTAACGAACACTGAATTATTGTTTCTTGGAGAAACATAAAGTCACATTTCTATGACTTTGTGTTTGGATTACTAATTTTTAGAGCCATTGCTTTTGGAGAAATACAAAGTTGGGTTTCTCTGAGCCTGTGGCCACAATTTGTGTGTGTGTGCGTGTGTTAATGAATCAGCACAGAAATGTTTTTCACATGTTTTTCAGTTTATGGGCAGTATGTTGTTGATTGATAAATACTGAACTGACAGGCAATGCAGTACATTTCCTGCCAGAACAATGCTTATCTAACATGCATATTTCTTTCTTTAGTAAAAGGCGAAAGATTTATACGATCTGAAGAGAAACCAGAGTATACATATTCCTTTCATAAAGCATATCACAGCCTTCTTACGGTTTGAAGCATTAGATACCACTTCAACAAGACACCTGGGACATTAGAAACATTGAAATCATCATCAAAATGCAACTAAAAAGGAAAAACACCATGGTATCAACTATACTATGAAATAGACACTTGCTTACATGGAGTGTGAGAGCTAAATCAAAAAGGCAAAGTGTTTCAAGTCAGTGGGGAATGTGTACATTGGGAATACAGGTTTGTCATGTGTATGTTTATATCTGAATAACTGTAAAAGCTCCATGATTATTTCTTTTGCAGAAATAAATACATTTTATGAAGGAGGTTAATTTGCAAATACGAAGTCCATGAATAAGACATTTCAAGTGTACTGCTGGGTAACTTGTTTCTTCCTGTTCATCCTCTCTTAGTAGTACTTAGGCATCATGCTTCCCTGGGATCCTCCCAAACCAAGTGACTTCTTCAGAATACTGTCTTGGTTTCAAATAAAAATCTCAAAAGACTGCAACTCATCCTAACGAAATAGGATTTGAGGGCTCTTCAGAATTTCGTGAGACCTTACCTAATTTGTAGTATAGACATTTGTGTTTGGTATTGATATGATAGATCCAACCTCCTACAGTCTGTTGATTTCTTCACAGAAGGAATATAGCCCGTGTGATAGCTAAATATACTTCAGATACCTTTGTCCCAATTATACATTTTACTGCCTGTAATAAACCATTTTTAGTGTCTAGATGAGGTGAATTTTGATTGTATCATTTGAAAATGTATGGGCTAATCAGAGTGCTTTTTCTCCCAAATGCTTAGTTAGCTTTACCCTGCAAAAGATATTAGCTTCTTTCATCTTGTGAGATGCTTTAGGTCAACGGAAACAATTATGTTCTTACAGTCTATGTTTCAACAAAGGTCACTTTGAGATTTTCTTTTTGTGACTGTGCTGTCATGTCACGTTAGACTTTTTCAAAGATTATGCTATGCATGACAATGTGAAAAGACTCAGTCTATCATGAAAAGAAAACCCTTGCACGTGAAAAATGGTGGTAGGGGAAAAGATGTACCTTGTTAAAACCAAGTCAAAGACATAAAATCTGCTATCAGAAGAAAAATTCTGACTCCAAGAATCAAAGGTTTGAGAGGACAGCCTTGATATCATTTACAGCTGGTTGGGAGCAGAGTTGTCCAGAAAGAGCAAGAAGGTGATTATTTCTATATAAAATAGGACATATTGGTTTACTTTCTAGCCTTTTTCCCAAGAAAGGGAAAACATGGAATGCTTCAGTTACACAGAGCTTGCTCCCTTCTCACCTTAAGAGTTCCTTGCATTTGAAGTCAAAGACCCTTAGTGGGCCAGATTCCCGGTGCCTGCCTAAGAACCAGCTTCAGAGTGCCTTTGAGAAAGTAGAAACAGCAGTGTGCGTGTCCACAGGCCTACAGAAAACTTAGTAGAAAATTATTTTTTGTTTACTTGTCCTCCCCACTGCATCATGAATGCAGCAACATTCATAAAATAACAATTTTGTAGCCCAATCTGCCATAATGCTTCTTATCTTGTTTCAAATACATTTTGACATGTACATGCATTTCTCTGCTTTTTCCTTTAACTCCTGTGTCAATGACATACTTCTGAGTTTTTATTCCTAGATTTATTATTTTTTCTGACTTTCTTCTTGAGCCCTTGGAGTTAGTTCACTTTTGACTTTTCTTCCTCATAAATTTTCTTCCATACATTTAAAAACGTCACTCTATTGTTCATGTCAGGAGAATGCTTTCCTGGGCTCATCTTATCTGAAAGTCTGCTGCTACAGACATCAACGGTTCCTCCCAGGGGTGTTCTGAGTTCATGCTCTCAGCATTCCTCTTGAGAGAGTCTTCCATCTGTTTCTTCTCTTTCAGCTGCTCTCTTAGAAATCTTCAGGTTATCCCTTCCTAGCCCTAACTTTGTTCTGAACCTTTTGATTTTCTCCTTTGCCATGGTCAACATACCCCCTCACTTTGCCATATGAACAGTCTCAGCTCTATATGCTGCTTAAGCTCATGTGAGGGAAGGAAAAGGGGGAAATCTCAGAGCATGTGGAATTGTATCATTAAATACATTCATTAATTAATAAACATAAACATAAAATAAAATCATAATCAAGCTCTTTACTCCTAAATTATCTTTGTAATCCTTAGTAATATTTGCAATATTTCTTTTTCCATTTACCACCACATTTTTCAAGTGAATATCACACTTTTATCACCAAAATATCTATTACCTTAATTTTATCATTTTCTGCAACAAGCCAAAGAAATTTTTCTACCCAAGGCTGCTAGAGAGTTTGAAATAATCAAACATACTAGCTTATTCCAGCTTTTGTCCTCTTTCTAATCTTGCAACACAGTCCTGTTTAGAACAACATTTCTTGAAATTTTATTACAAAAGATATAAAAGAAAAAAAAAGTTTCTCCACCCACTATGGAATACTTAATTCTAGTTTCATAAATTAACAACTAAAATGGTTTATAATGGGAATTTCCCAAAATTTTCTCTACATAATGAAGCATCTTTCTTTAAATCATTTTAAAGTTTTATTTTTGATGATGTTTACCTAGTAGATTAGGGTGGGAAGGATTAAGGATTAGAGGAAAGTGGGTGAGGCCACTGTCTCCAAATTTACTTTTTCTTCTTCCTTATCTGGGGGAAAGGGAGAGACAAGTGGAGAAGCCACACCCAGCCTCCCACCAGTCTTAGAACGCAGGGATGGGGAACAGCCCTGTGATATCATTACAGGGCCCTGATGTGGAGCATGTTCTGAAGGTTCTGTTCAAGCAGTTTTGACAGTTCTGAAATGCTATTGTTTCCATTGCACAAAGGATGAGGCAATGGTTCAAAGGTCCATTGGCTGACGTAGTCCTCATTAGAGTTTTTATTTGCCCAGATATTTACCATCAATGTTTGGTTGTGGTAGTTGACCAGTTTATTCTGCCCTCCTTCCTGTGCTATGGTACCAGATGTCTTCTTCAGGCTCTAATGGACTGTCACATCCTCCATGTGCATCTGGGCATGCCACCCACTGCTCCATCTAAGCTCCCTGAGAAGGCCCAGTTCTGACACATGTACTCCATGGTCAGTCCAGAGAGCCTGTGATTCTCCCCTGGGTTGGAATTCTGTGTCTAGCTGTTAAGCTAGGGGACTCCCCAAAGAAACCTTGGCTGAAGTGATCTCGGCCCTGACTCTTGTGTGTGCTCCATGGTATGAGGTCCGGTGCAGTCTGTTATCCACAGCAGCCTACACAAAAACAGGTAGTTGCAATTGCTGGGTCAGTTCTATCTTCAGCCCCATCTTTTACGTAAACCATTGGATTTTGAGGCCCACACAAAACTGCCCACTACCCGACTGATTCTCATTTACACCAGCAGGGATGGCAACCTAGAGCAACTCTCAAATATTCCCACTAGGTTTGCCCCCAGCCCTGGTTCCTGTGCTTGCCAATATGTGCAACAGACTGATCCAGTCTGGCCCACATCCCATTCAACTCTCATATACATCAATGGGTATTGAAGCCTAACTCAATCCGACTGACCCCATTATTCAGCTCACACTCATGCCTGCAGGTGCCACTGATTGTCTAGGCCCTCCCCCAGCCCTGGTTCACAAGCTCATCAGCGGAAGTGACAACCCATCAGAGAGGTGCCCACAGTTTCCCTACTGTGCCTGCCCACTCCCAGTCTTCTGCTGGCTGTGCCATCTAGCTTGACAAGATTTGCCCCCAGTCCTGTACTTGCCAGCTGATGCTGTGGGAAAGCCCAACCAGCCTGCTCTTACTCTGGATTATGCATGCACCAGTGTGTACATTTAGTTATCACAGCCTAGCTCTCCTGCTAACCCAGTTCACATGCAGGCCAACAGGTATTATAGCCCTGCCCAACCTGGTCTGCCCTAGTCACAGTTCTCACACTCACCAGTGGGAGCAGTGGGCCAGCAATGGAGCATGCCCACAGCCCTACTACCTGGCTTGTACCTGGTCTGGGTGGGTTGTTCCCTGACTTCGTTTTTGTGCTTACCTGCAGGGACTGCATATTGACAGATGATCCCCCAATTCCTCTATTAGGTCTCTTCCTAGTGGCAGATCTTGTGCCCACTGGTGGGTGCTTGACCCAGACTACCTTAGTCCACCTCCTGTCCTGGCAGGAGCAGCGGTCTTGCCCAACCAGCCCACATCCAATTTGGCTCTTACTGTTGAATGTTACAACCCTGGCACACCTAGTCCACGCATATGGGGAAATCTTCATTCTCACTCTGCCTGGCTGGATGGAGTCCCAGGGCCTGGCATATCCCCACTGGTGCCATCCCAAGGCCCCCTGTAAGACTACATTCCCAAGCTCCCATGGACCAGCAGCCCCTAGCCTGGATTGGAACAAAACGTAAAAGGGCCGCCCCCAATCAAACATCTTTTACTACAAATATGGTCACATTATATATAATTGGCTCTGCAGATTATCATCACCACTTAAATAGGAGTCTTATTGATGATTCCATATTAGTTTATGAAGATTTGCATCATTAAAAAGGGCTGAACAGCCTTCTCAAATGTGGATAAGCCATAACTTACTAAACTGATCTCCTTTGGATGGATATACATTTAGATTGGATGTACATTTAGATTGTATCCAAATTATTGCTTTCACATTGGTGCAGTGAACATGCTCAGACAAGCAAAAACAGTTGAATTTAATTGCTTGCATGAATCTATACATAGACTAAGTTTCTAGATTTGAAAATGTTCTGAAACCTGTTCTCTTTTTGTATCAGAACAATATAATAATATAGCAAATCCCAGCTGATTGCTACTAGATTAAGGAACAGAACACCGGACTACCCTGTGCTTCTCTTCTCTGTGTCTGCCTCCTTGCTCACCACCAAGTTGTCGTTAATCTGAAATTTATGTTTATGATCTTCTTTTAAAAATATATTTAAGTGTATATTTATAAAATTTATATGCACATTTTTATACATATTTTGTTTATGTACATGGAGCCATGCTTTTCTTGATTTGCTTTTATGTGGTTTAATTAACTCAGACAGATGTGCTGCCCACATCTTAGCTGTCTTTTCTGCATTGGCATTTTACCATTCTGGATTGATCAGTTTATCTTCCCTCTTTGATTTCTTCTATTATTTTCACTGTGGTTGTTTTTTAAGTTTTAGCAGTCAGCACTCTGTTCATCTCATCTTCAACCCATCGAACTTACGGATTTTTAATAATTTCCATTCTTTTATCCCTTGGGATTACCCTCAGAACTATCTATCTATCTCTAATCTCTTTCCTGAGCTCCTGCCTCCCATCTTCACAATCTGCACTTGTTGCGTAACTTGCTGTAGTTTGGACAATCCTCTGTAGATCGGTGTCTTCCTGCCCTTTGCTGAAGATCACGAGGGTGCAGCACACTGAGCCTATGCCTCCCCGCAAACTGGCAGGGGGCTTGGCAAACTGAGACCAGATTTGACCTGATGGCGAGAAGCAGCCCAGGACTGGACTTACATATCCTGTGTTCCTCTATTTGGAAGGTTCCCACCTTGCCATGGGGAAATGAGGGAACCAATCAGGGACTGCTGTGGTGAGGTCAGACTTGCAGATTGCTCAGGAAGGATTGTATCTAAACCTGAACTTTAAGTTGATTGGTGGCTATGGGCAGGCAGGAGAACCAACTGTTAATAATGCTCTGGGCTTCCTGTTTATCACCCTGTATATAAGCTTCACTATTAGGCTCAATAAAAGGATCGATTGGTTGACTCCTGGTCATCTCCTTTCTCCGGTGGTATCCGTGGGGCCTCCGTTACCTGACCTTGAGATCTTCCAGGAGGACTGCAGAAAACAGCCTCACCAGAGTACCATAAATTATATTGGATTTAAATGATATTTAGTTTTTTTTTTAAATTCCAGAGCCTGTGTTAGTTCTGAAGATTCGGAAAAGAACGAATGTAGTCTTGCAGTATTAAAAGAAAAGAAGAGATTACAAACCTGCATAAATGTTGGGTATGAACTTACTGTATTCCTTTGAGTGTAGACTTACTCTGATTCTTAAATTGCCTGCTTCTTTAATGACATCATAATTTTTCTCTCTTCACACGAACCCATCCAGTAATCCTGCCCTTTTGCCCTTGAGTTTTGTTTTCTATATTTAGTTTTTGATTCCTTCATTCCATAAGATAATTCAGTTACCACATCAGATCAATTCTACATTTGTATATGTAAATGAGGGAACTACAAGAAGTTTGTGGAGAAACAGAAGTAAAAGATGTTTTGGTGCAAAAATATTTTGAAATCCATATACATTTTTCTTTGTAATAAACATTTTCTATAAACTTTTGGAAGGCCACCTAATGTAAACATCATTTCCCCCATTAACACTACTGTTTAGAGCCTTCTGTCTGTCTTGAGCTATAAAAAAGAACTCTACAATCTCAGATTCATTCAGTAAGCTATTCATTACATTATCTTCCTCACATAGAGATCTTTATTTTTAAAAAATGTTCCAGCCTTACCATTGCCACTCATCTGCTCACAAGCCTTCAATAGCTTTCTGTTATCTATTGAATAAGACTCAAATTCTATGATCTAATATTTTGAGCCATATATGGTCTGACCTCAAGCTATTAAGCTTCCTGTCCTTTCATTGATTTCTTTGCCAACTCAAATGCCCAAAGGCATCAAGCAGGAAATACAAATTTGTGATTCTGGTTATGTGAAGGCTGTGGTAATTAGAAGGTATTTCGTTTTTGTTTTGTTTTCTCTTTCATTTGAAAGGCCTAGCTTTTGGCTGAATTTCAGCTGATTGTTGCCGTGTGGGAATTGCAAATCCAGTATTTCTGTATTTTCCATTTTATATAAAAAAAAAGGGGAGCACAGAAATTTAGACTTTTTTATGAAAGCTTTTCATTTTACATGTTGGCAAAAAACTTAGGGAAAGTGATATAGTTAAAAGAACACAGGGCTGAGAACTGTCAGTTTATGACTTCTGCTCTCCATAAACTCTCATAAGCTGATGTACCATTTGGAGTCTCTCTGCTATTTTGCCTAAGATGAGTTGAGCAATTCCTTTGGCTTATCAGAATCTGCTGAAGCCTAGTTCTTTTAGGAGGATTTCTCTGGCTAGAAGATGTTACTTTATAAGACACACATTATTTATTTAAACTATTTGTCATTTTTCTTTATATTTTGTCTACTTTTCCCATCCTTACTTTTCTTTTTTTTTATTTAACATATTTTATTATTATACCTCAAATACCAAAAATGATAGAAGCAACATACAAAGTAAAATTATAAAGCGGCTTAACACATAAATGAAGCTAGAAAGATTCTTGACAAAATGTTGTTAAATCTTGCCTGGCAAAACTTAAAATGATAATACATCAAGACAATATATTTTATATCCCTTAAATGGAAGGTTAGTTGATCTTTTAATACCTATCTAATCAACAAAAATATTATCATAACAAATTGGCAAAGAAAAACCATGACCATCATCATCAAAGAAAGGGCCTTTCATACAATTTGAACACATCATTTTAAAAAAAGAAAATACTCCTATTAACGGGACATAATATGATTAAACCATCAAAGAAAATTACTTTTTTTTTTTTTACTATTTTTCGATTGACATCATTTCATAACAGCCACATCGATCACAGCAACAATAACAACAACAACATCAACAACAAATTGTAGCACCCTGATAAAATAATGTGCCACTGAGTAAGCAACACATGCTTAACTAAAAGGAAACACAGAAGTCTCTTAGGAACTATGATGCCATCGTATACTTCATGGGCACTTGATGAATTCTATTAGAGAAAAGAGATTATTTGGAAGCAAGCAAACCGATATAAAAACATCAAAACATATGAGATACAGCCAAAAGAGCAAACAGACACTCAAAAAACAGTATAGATTGGACTGTTGGAGTTATCCCTTCCATGTTGGCTTCCTTATATGAGAGAGAATATATGGTATTTGTTCTTTTGTGATTGACTCATTTCACTGAGCATAATGGTTTCTAGTTGGGACCACCTGGTTTTAAATAGAATAATTTCATTCTTCTTAATAGCTGAATAATATTCCATTAAGTAGATGTACCACAGTTTCTTTAACCACTCTTCCTTGGACACACATCTGGTTTGTTTCCATGTCATTGCTATTGTAGATTGTGCTGCTGTAAATATAGGATTACAGATCCCCTTCTCATATGCAGATTTCACTTCTGTTGGGTATATTCCTAAGAGCGGGATTGCTGGGTCCTATGGCAGGTTTATTTGCAATTTTCCAAGCACTCTCCATATGGATTTCCACAATGATTGTACTAGCCTACACTCCCACCAGCAGTGAAGGAGGGTGACTTTCTCCCCACATCCACGCCAGCAGGTGTTGTTAGTTGAGTTCTGAATGTAGGCCAGTCTCACAGGAGTTAGGTGGTACCTCAGTATGGTTTTCATTTATATCTCTCCAATGGATAGGAAGCCTGAGCATCTTTTCATATGTCTGTTAGCCATTTGAATCTGTTCTTTTGAGAAATGTCTGTTCATTTCCTTACATTTCTTTGAGTGTATTTATGATCATACAGATAATACAAATTCATTGAATAAAATTTTAAAAGGCATGTAAGAAATAATAACAAGATATGTAAGAGATAATAACAAGGGCACAGCACGGTGACCTAGTGGCTAAAGTCCTCACCTTGAATGGGCCGGAATCCCATTCTAATCCAGGCCACCCAGCTCCCCATCCTGTTCCCTGCTTGTGGCCTGGGAAAACAGTCAAAGCAGCCCAAAGCCTTGGGATCCTGCACCTGCGTGGGAGACACAGAGGAGTCTCCTGGCTCCTAGCTTCGGATCGACTTGGCTCCAGCCTTGTGGCCGCTTGGTGAGTGAACCAGTAGAAGGGAGATTTCCTCTGTCTTTCGTTTTCTCTGTTTATATAACTTTCCAACAAAAATAAATAAATATTAAAAAAGAAATAACAAAATTCATTGTCGTACCACCAGAGTAAAGTGTGCTAACACGTTATATTTCCTTGATCTTTTTCCTAGGTATTATGAAAGATGTATCTTTATCTCTAGTTATAAATCTTTATTAGGGTTCTCCTGAGAAACAAGCAAAATGATATGTCTTAATGTCTAAGTATGTATGCATATATGCATGCATGTACCTAGATTCTATCCATATATAATTATGGATTTAGAAACTTAAAAATATTTATTATGACTGATTGACTCATGTGACCAATGGAGGCTAAGAAACACAATACGCCATTTTTAAATTGGAGGCCCAGAAAAAAGCAGTGATGTAACTACTATCCAAGTCCAAAATGCTGAGGACTGGAGAAGCCTATGGCATAAGTTCGAGTCTGAGTCCAAAGGTGCAAGAACCAGGGAACCAATGTTAGAGTCGTGGTTTGCATCTGATGGCGCAAGAACAATAAGTGCCAGAACAGGACAAGGTGGATGTCCAGCTTAAACAAGAAGATGGAGTATAACCTTCCCATCCTTTTTAGTTCTTTTAAGTGAACTGGGCAGTGACTTCCCATTGGTCAGCTGTTCTGGAAACAGCTCTATAGACACACCCAGAAATAATGCTTTACCAGCTATTTGATAATTTAGCAGATGAAATTAACTGTCACTAGTTGGCACCCATGTGAATCTCCTTAAAACATGCTAAATGTAGAAATAAGGAAAACAGCAAGATCATGCTTTTCCCTAAAATGTTACAATAATCCTGCTCTAAAGCAACAGCATATTGATCTAGTTTCAGGAAGAGGAAGTAACTTAAATATGATGTGAAGTTAAAAAAATATATTTTAAACAAAGACATTTATCCTGTTTCACACGACTAAAGAATAATAGAGGAAAGAGAATGTGTATATTCAGTATAGGTATATATGTACATACATTTTTTAGCATATTTAGCTTTGTATTCACATTTCAGATTCAATCTGTTAAAATAACTACAAACTACAATTAAAGTGTAATGTCATATCAGCATAGTTGTAATAGTCTGTTATCACTTTGAAATTTATAGCTGAATAGTCATATTTTCCATTTGATGTATTTATAGACTTTGTCTATATTTCCACTAAACTGGGGGGAATGAAGTGAAACAAAAGGGAGAGGGGCTGAGAGGGGGAGAAAAGAAGGGAGGGACAAAGACAATGAAATTATATTATCAGAGCTATGTCTATAAAATATATTGAACCTGTTAAAAACTAAGAGACAATTAAAAAGTTGGAAAAAATTTCCTGATTATGGGCTCCATGAAATTCTATATGAACCTGAGGATCAGTAATTCCACTTCTGTGAAAAAAACTTTCAGAATTTTGAAGTAGATATAATTTTCGTTAAACATTTTTCTGAGTACTAGAGAATTTGAGACTTACTCTTGCTGATCAACAATTTGTCTTTTTTTTTTTTCAAATTGATGATTGTCCTGTTTATAATAAAGCTTCTGTGATAGTCTCTGTTTATTCAAATGAGCTCTTCATATGTTAAGTTCATAAATCTTTGGAAAATATTTCTTTGTGTAGGTTTTTACTTTTATTTGAAAGGCAGATTTTACAGAGAGAGAGAGAGAGAGAAATAGAGAAAGAAGCTCTTCCATCTGCTGACTCACTCCCCAGATGGCTGCAAAGCTGAGAGCCAGGAATTTCTTCCAGGTCTCCCACACAAGTGCAGGGTCCCAAGGCTTGGGCCATCCTCTACTGCTTTCCCAGGCCCAAAATAGGGAGCTGGATGGGAAGTGGGGCAGCCAGGACATGAATATATGCTCATATGGGATGCTGGCACCACAGGGCAAGAGATTAGCCTTTTGTGTCACTGGGTTGGACTGTTGAAAATATTTTTAAAAATTAAGTATTTCTTATATAATGCTTTTCACTGCAGAAGTTTATACATTGTTAATGTTATATTTATCAATGTTTTCCATTGTGGTTTTTTTGCTTAAATTCAGTGAGTTTTATTCTGAGAAGTTAATATTGGCATGCCTCCTTGTAATACATATATATATATATACACACACACACACACACACACACACACACACACATATAGATATATACACACACACACACACACTCTTAAGACCTAGAATTATGATGTAGAACTGAGGCTCAACCTCAGGTACTTGAATGAGAAATGTGATCATCCTAGATGGCATCTTAACCATCTGAAAATATGTACATGTTTGTAGTTTAGATCAGTACCTTCCACGGAGTAGTTTATTAAGCTGTTTTGAAATATATCGGTGTTTGGTCTACCTTTTACTTTATCCTTGCAGTATCTGCCTGCAAAAACCAACTAAAAGCTCATTAACCACATAAAAATTACTCCCATAAAATCGCTTCTGCCTCTGTAGCTGGGAAGGTTGTGTTATATTCTCTAGCAAGAAGATCTCTCTTCTCCATATGCCATAAATAGAGTTTCCCATATACTGTTTCAGATTCAGTCAATTTCTGTATCTTTGGCATCATTACAGAGACAGCCCCCATAACTGTATATTTCCTGAACAGAGGAACAATATGCAGATTGTTGGTTGATTTATACATATTTCTAGCTTGCCTGTCACAAAGTACTTTGACAAATGTCATAGAAAAACTCAGGAGGACCTTCATAAATTGGGGATTAGGTATCTGAGTGGAAAAGAAATGTAAAGGATAGACTACCACAGGGTGATTAAAAACATAAACTCACAAAAACAGGATTGAAAAATACAGGCTTGTCCCAGGCATCTGTGAAGTTAAAGGTTGGAGAGTCAAGTTGATTTCAAGCTGAATGTGAACAAGCAGTGCAATGCCATTGTGAAAAAAAATCTGAAATGGTTTCTTGCTAAATTGAGGAATTGTGTTTTTAAGACATCCTCATATAAATTTTATTATTATTATAATTATTATTATAATTAACAGATAAAACAGGTCCATATGGTGGTACATGGAAATAAGCCAACGCTGATGACACTAAGATTCTGTAATGGAGTGCAGGTTTGAGTTTTGGTTGTTCTGCTTCTGATCCAGGTTTGTGCTAATGCTCATGAGTGAGCTGCAAAGGATTGCCCAAGTGCTTAAATCCCTGATGCCCCTGTGGCGACCTGGATGGAGTTCCAGGTTCCTTGCTTCATCCTGACTCAGCCCCATTCCTGGCTTTTGGAGTCATTTGAAGAGTGAACTAACAGATGAAAGATTTCGCTCTTTTTTATTTATCATTTTGTATTTCAAATAAAAATAATTAATTAATAAATTTCAATCCCCTGTACCCTGAGATCAGTTCAGTTGAACAGAATATATTTGGACAAGAAAAATGTTCTAATTATTCATAGGAAAAATCGTGCCTATTACTCCTGCCCCCCTTAACATGTTGTATGTTATTTTACAACCAGGAAATAGGAAATAACATACAAATGTTACCTAAATGATTCAGTCTAGTTTTGGCAAATTTATTTGAAAGGCACATTGAAGAAGATGGAGGGAGAGAGGCAGACAGATTAATCTTTCATTCATTGGTTCATTCCCTAAATGGCTCCCAAATCAGGGGCTGAACCATGCCAAAGCCTAGAGGCAAGAGATTCCTCCGGATCACCCATGTGAGTGACTGGGACCCATTTGGGACATCTTCTGCTTTCTTAGCTGCATTATTGCAGAGCTGGATCAAAGTGGAGCATTCAGGACTTGAACCCATGTCCATATGGGATGCTGATGTTGTATCAGATTAATCTAATGTGCCACAACTTTGGACCTGTTTGACAGCCTTTATGCTGGAATTTATGGAGAATCAGTTGTTCTGATTGGATGAGGTGTGATTTCTTAGTTTAAAAAAAGATACTAACATTGAAACCTGTTTGGAGGCCAAGTTGGCTATAGTTCACCACACATGGAGGGAACACCTTTTGGTCCCACTCATCATCAAGTACAGAGACTGAAAAGTTTATTTGTTCCAGTTCCACATAACTAATATTACTTTTTTATTTAACAAAGTCATGTCACATACATTATAAGTACATTTAGCACTGGCAACAAACCTGTAATCTGTCTATTAGTGTATACCCATTTAACAGAAGAGTAAATAGATTCAGAAAAGGGGCAATAAGATGCCTGATGACATATAAGAGATTCTAATCATGTCTTTGACTGCAAATTTTGCATGATTCTGCTACACCATATTGTATCTTAAGAAAAAAAGGAGTAAAGGAAGGTTCTTTATGTTAAAACTTTTAAATAAAATTTAGAATTATTTGGAATATTTTCCAAGTAATGAGTTGTTCTTGTGAATGTAATATGGACATGGATCTGTGATAATTCAACTGAGTCAACTTTTGAGAAGGAAAATGATTGCTTAAAGAGAAGGATATTTAAACAGTTGTCAACGTATATAGCACAATGATGCAGACCTAGATTGTCCCATTAAAATAGATATGAAGACATCTGCAGTGAAAGAATGTGTGGCCTATAGAATAAAAAAAAAAAGTCCTATGGACAAGAAATAATTTGGGGCTGTTTACTCAGTAAAAAACAAAAAAAGAGACAATGGTGTTTGTCAGAAAGATTTTATGAGTACAAGGCTATTCATTTTTCTTGTCTCTTCACAGATGAGACGGTACAAAATTTGCTTCATTCATTCTTTGAAATTTTTCTTTCAACTTCTGAAAACTGTGAGTAACTCTGTTTAGATTTTGGGTAAATAAACATAAGTAGACCATTGTACCTGTCCAGAACAACTCTGTTGTGATGTATGTATACATAAATAACATATACATAGAATTGTAAAGGTGTGTGTGCTTGGATTGCCAAGGATATAAGAAGAAAATTTTACCTATAAGTATCAGACAGTATATATTTTCTTCCAAAGTGATTTATATATTTATTTGACTGGTGACAGTGAGGGAGAGACAGAAGTCTATTCATGATTCAGTCCCCAACTGGCTGAAAACCAGAAGCCTAGAATTTCACCTGGGTCTTCCATATGGGTTGCAGAAGCCAAAGTACTTGGCCTACTCCCTTTTGCCTTCCCAGGCGCATTTTCAGTGAATGGGATCTGAAGCAGAGCAGCCAGGGCTCAAACCAGTGCTCTGATATGGGATGCAGGCATTGCAAGTGGCAGCTTAATCAGGTAAGTTGTAACTGATGCATTCTCCCCTCCCCAACTGCACACATTCTTTTAGCTAATTTTGAACTTGGAATGAAATCTAGAGGCCTCACATTGAAGCAAGAGAGATTTCAGGAGTAGCTTTTACATATTAGCTGAAGAACTAAAATAATCCATTAACAATGGGTAGGAATTTTTTTTAAACTTTGTAGGATTTAAAGACAAAAGAAAATCTTTCCAGAAGCACAGGAATATACCACATTATCCTTTAAGCAATATATACGCTAGATCTGATGTTTCTGTGATTAAATTGAGAGCTGATCCTGCATGTCCAAAAATGTTCAAAATCAGGCAGTAGACGTAACGGAAATCACGCAGTGTACCTAAAAGCAATTCAATAAAAATGCTCCTATTCTCTTTATGCTTGGTTTTTATGTGAATCTGTGTTTGAGAAGAAATTAAGTGTATTTGTTGTAAGCAGATGTTTGTGTGCTCTCAGCTAAGCAATAATGGGAAACAGTAGAGGGAGGTAGTGTTGGGTACGAGGCAGTGGAACTGAGAAGTGTGGATGGTGTCATTGCGCTTTTATAGAAGAAAGAAAAAAAAAAGGATTGGTGCCTTCTGGAGAATTTCTTTGAAAACATCCTTGGTTATGTTCGAAAAACCAAGATAACAAATCTGGGAGAATGCATCAAAGTAGAGGCTTAGAAGGATCACTCCAGTCTGAGAATCTTGAATGTTTTTCAGAATATCTCGGTCTCAAGGCTCAGCTTGCTCCAGAAATAGCAGATTTGTTAGACTTATTAAAGCTATAAAAAGCTACACACACGACATAATGTTTTAAGAGCACAGAACCTACCAGCAGGTTGCCTGGGTTAAATTTTTTCTTCTTATTCCTGAATATTGTATCATCTTGGACAAAATATTTTTTACCTCTTCTGATTCTCAATCCTTTTTTTAATTTGTGAAGATAATTTTCATATATGTTACAGGGTTGTTTCAAGATAAAATTATGAATGAGTACAGGAGAAATAGGATAGTAGCTGAAGCCATGTGATAAGAGTTCAGCATTTTACATTTTTCAGTATCTTCCCTCAAAACCTTGTAATAAGGGATAGGCAGACTAAATTAACCCCATTTGACAGATGAGAGTGCAGGCACGAAGAGGTTGAGTAGCTTGCTCGAGGTCATGCAGAGTCAGGACTTGAACCAGGCCTTCATGCTTCATGTAGCATTCTTTCCACTTGTTCACACTTGTCATTAGGTTCACATTTCTTCTTAGGATTTCTTCAGACAACTGAGGAAAATAAATGTGCTTGTCTATGCTGGTTTTCTATTGCTGCATAAAACACACACACACACACACACACACACTTTAGCAGCCTAAATCATTACCCATTTTTTATCTCACAGTATCACGGGGTCAGGAGTCTGGACACAGCTGAACTTGATCTGTGCTCAAGATTTGACTATGCTGTACTCGATTCCAATCAGGCTGCATTTTCATTTGGGGGTCCAGCTAGGGAAGAATCTCCTGTAACTCTTTCAAGATGTTGGTAGAATCTACACCTATGGCTGTTGAACTTACGGTAGGTTATATATTCAAAGACTGTGATGGAGGGAGTCTCTGCTCCCTAAAGTCTATCATTTCAGGGTAATCCAGCCCCTAATTCAAAAGGCCCAGTTTAGTAGGCCAGATTATGCTGACTACGATATAAACTCCCTTTGATTAAAAGTTACGTGGTTTTATGACATCTGAAAGTTTTTTAACCTTTGCCCTGTTATGTATTACAGTTATGGGAGTGTTATTTCATGTTTGCCATGATTTGTTGATTAGAAACAGTTTATAGGTTTTAAAGATTTATTATTTTTATTTGAAAGATGAAATTATGGAGAGAGAGAGAGAGAGAGAGAGAGAGAGAGATATCTACTACCTGCTAGTTCAGCTGGACTGGTCCAAAGTCAGCAGCCTGTGGCTTCTTCCAGGTCTCACACATGGGTGCAGGGGACAAGCACTTGGGCCATCTTCTGCTGCTCACTACTTTCCCAGACTATTAACATGGAGCTGGATTGGAAGTGGGAGAAGTCAGGACTGTAACTGGTGCCCAAACAGGATGCCAGTGCCACAGGTGGAGGCTTAATCTATTATACCATGGTGCCAACACTCAGGTTATAGGTTTCATCTCCACTCAAGGGGAAGGGATTACATAAAGAATTGCACTTTGGGGATCACCCTGGGGTATACTTATCACAAAGCTCATTGTTTTCAAGCTGTGAATTATAATGTACTTTGAAAGTGCTCACACGATTTTAAAAGTAAAAGTCAAAACTAAAGTCAGTATGAACAAATAGCCATGGACATAAAAAGATGGGTAAAGGCTGGTCCCGGTTTTATCAGCTTATCTTTCTCAACAGTTTGTTTTCTTTTTCCCTACACATATCCTAGGCTGCCTCTATATGCACCTATATTTTCCTTTATAACTGTAACAGTTAAAAACCGAACCAAAATTGGTGATGCTTTCTTTGGTAAGTACCAGTAGAGCATGTGACTTCTGAATGGGCTTCCCAGTAAACATGCCTGAAAGATGGACAATTGAAGTCTTTTCTAGATTAAGCCTCAAATATTCCTTTACATCAAATCATTTTAGCAAAACCTTCCAATATAGAATGCCATGATGAAGATGTTCTTCTTGCTATATCATCTATTTGTGTCATTTTCCTGTGTTTTGCATTTGTTTGAAAGCTCTTAGATGTGTTTATAAAATGAACACATATGTTGACTGATAAATAATAAATAAAGAACAGTTGGCACAGACGGTATTGTAGTCCTTGAAAGGAAGCTGCAAGAACCACCAGTCTGTGCTATTGTAGTTGCTACCATTCTTCTCCTTGTCTAGCTGTAGATTATCTGTTGACCTGAATGGTCTCACTCAGTGTCCCAAATACTTGTAGTTTCCTACAATTTCTCTGGAGGTTGACTATAGAAAATCATGTGGAAATTAGTGTTAGACAATTAAACAGGGACCATGAAAGGCATGAGTTGCATACATTTCAAGATGTGCTTTTGAGATAAAAATTAAACTCCTATTTGCTTTCTCCAGTAGCCTCCTGGGAATATAAAGAGGATTTAAAGTGGCAGCTGCACAAATTAAACACAACATGATCTTGGAAACACTAGACTCTTTATTATAAGAATATCACCCAGTCTAGGCTGAAGCATAATAAGCACCAAAGCTAAAAACTGAGTTAACAACTGCACTCTTATGAGTTCATAAAAAGCACATAGCCCATTCCAAAATATTGACTTAAAACATGCCCGCCATCCTGCGGGACTCAGGTCACCTGGCCTGGGTCCTTCGGCCCATGTGCATGGTGGCAGCAAGGGTGGTTAGCCCTGGAGGAGAGTTCCAGTGCAGCTCAGGTTGTGCAGCTCGGGGTTCCAATGGCAACAAGTGCAGTCCACTGGCCATCCAGTGGCATGCTAGTAGGGGTTTGAGAGTGTGGGCTTGCAGGGGATCTGGGGGATGGCACAGTTGGGGGTGTGGGGCACCTGAGGGCTCACATCTAGCTGAGGAATGACCTTGGAGGGAGACTTGCATTGACAAGGCTACTGTTCCTGCAGACCTGAGCCTCATCAGTGGCTTAGACGGAGCAGTGGATGGCATACTCAGATGCATATAGAAGATTTGGCAGTCCATTGGGGCCTGCAGAAGACATTTGATACCATAGTAGAGGAGGAAGGGCATATAGCACAGGGAAGAGAGTGAGGAAATGTGTGGAAGGGAGTACTGGTAAGGGAGTATATTGCAGGTGAGTAGTAACTACTGAGGGACCTCCATCTACAAGATCACTATACTTGCAGGTAAGCAAGGGGTTGAGACCAAGTGGTTTATAGAGGAGAGAAGGAGGGACTTTAAGGGTTACAGTGATACACCAGTCCATGTGGAAGACATGAGCTGGGCTAGTTAGCATCCACCACTGCTGAATAACACTCGCTGGTGCACACTAAAGCTAAGACTGGTGGCCTACATGGCAAGGCTAGATCACAGTATCTGCCAGTGAGAGTCAGAAGAGGAGATAGCTAATGCTAGGCTGTACATTAACCAGCATGTAAGAGAATCAGGTGTAAGGGGCAGATCCTTGTGGAACTGAAATTTCCACTAGTTTGCTTAAGACGGAGGTGGTGATGGGCTGAGCTAGGCATGACCATGGAACTCTGGGACACTCATGGGTATTGGGGTTGGGTTAGTCCAGGCTACATCACTCATAGGCACACCCACGAATAGAGTGTTGGATGGACTGGGCTACAACATTCACCAGCTCATACATAGGCAGGGATGGAGGGGGCAATCTATGCTGGGTAAGGGGCTAGATCTGCTGGCACCTGCGAGATCTGGATCTGGGAGTGGGCCTGGTGGGGGACTTGGGAACTTAGAAAACTCTCTGTAGGTTCTGTGGGTGAACATATGATTCAGGTCTGGGTGTTAGGCTGGTCAAGGTAGTTCTACCAATTAGCAGGAGTGTGGGGTAGTTCTGGAAGAGGGCTGGGTAGGGTCAGATCAAACCTTAGCACAATGGCATGTGCAGGAGTCAGGTTGGAGTACAAACCATGCTGGGCTAGGCTATTACACCTATTGGTTTGCCTGAGCCTGATATGGGAGCAGACTGAACTAGGCTGCTAGGCTGCAGCATCTGCTAGTGGGAGTTGGGACTGCAGGTGGTTTGGGACAGGCCAAGCTGACGGCAAAGGCCAAGATCAGGGATTGGCTATGCTGAGCTGGGTCAGAGCAAACACTGGCACATACAAGCTCTATGGCTGGGGAGCTAAGGATATGCCCTGACTGGGTTGTGATTGCCAATGGTGAGTGCAAGAACCAGATTTGGGACACAGACCTGGGTTGGACATGACTGGAGAGTCCCTCAACATGGGTATGGACTGGGTCTGGGGTATGCCAGACTAGGCTAGACTTCAGTACTCACTGGTGCTGGTGAGAGCAAGGGTGGGTGTAGAACAGGCTGGCCTAGGTTTCAAATTCTGCTGTACACCACACGGCTGCTGTGTTTGGGTCTGGGCAAGCGGTGGCTGGGAAATACCATCCAACAGTAAGAATGGGTGCAGGCCAGTTGGGCAAGACCAATATTCTTATCAGAACAGGAGGTGGATTAAGTCAGTTTGGGCCAAGAACACACCAATATGTGTGAGATCTGCCACTAGAGGAAACCTGGCAGAGAAGTTTGGGAAACTTTTCTGTCAAGACACAGTTCCTGCAGGTGAGCACAAGAACAAAGCCAGGGGAGCAACCCAGACGAGGCAAGGTTACAGTACCTGCTGACATACATGTGTGTCAGGTCTGGGGGTAGGCCAGGATGGGCAAGTTCATTATACCTGTTGGCAGATCCAAGAACCAGGTCAGGGTGCAGGACAGGCCAGTTTGCGCCACAGTACCAGCCAATTCACATTAGGACTGGGACTGGAGGCTGGCTGGGCTCGGCTGGGCAGGGCTGAAACACCCACAAGCATGAACTGGGATTGGGCACAGATTGGGTTGGGCCAGGCTACAGCAGACTATGTGCAACTGGGTGCATGCATAAATCAGAGTAAGTGCAGACTGGCTGGGTTTTCCCACAGCATTAGCTGTTAAGTGCCAGGACTGAGGGCAAATCCCTCAAGCTAGGTGGCACAATCACCTGTAGTGTGCAAGATCCAGAGATTGGGAGTGGGCACAGTAAGGAAGCTGTGGACACCTCTCTGATGGGTTGTCACTCCCACTGGTGAACATGGGAACCAGGGCAAGGAGAGGGCCTGGTTAGACAGGTGGTGGCATCCGCAGGCATGAGTGTGAGTCGAATAACGGGGTCACTTGGGTTGAGCTAGGCTTCAATGTCCATTGATGTATAAGAGAGCTGAATAGGATGTGGGACAGACTGGACCGGTCTGTTGTACATACTGACAAGCACAGGAACCAGGGTTGGCGGCAAGCCTAATGGAGGTCACTGGGGGTTGCTTTCTACTAGGCTGCAGTCCCTGCTGGTGTACATGGGCAATAGTATGTTTAGTGGGCAGTGTTGGATGGGCCTCAGCATCAATTGGTTGGCATAAGAGAAGTGGCTGGAGACAGAACTGACCAAACAATTATGATTATCAGTATATGCGTAGGCTGATGTAGGTGAGAGACTGAACTAGATCCTGTACTGGTAAGCACGCACAAAAATTACGTCTGATATCACCTCAGGCAATATCTCTTTGTGGATTCCCTCAACTGAACCACTAGACTCAGAATTCCAATTATGGGTAGAATTGTAGGAACACCGGATTAACTGTGGAGTATATATGAAAGAACTGGGCCTCCTCAGGGTAAAAAAGCAGCAGGGGATCACACTCTCAGATGCACATGGAGGATGTGGCAGCCCATTGGAGCCTGTGGAGGGCATCTGGTACCATAGCAGAGCAAGGAGGGCAGAACAAATTGGACAACTATTCCAGTATAGAGATCACAGCAAATATCTGGGCAAATGAAGACTCTAAGGTGGACTATGTCAGCCAGTGGACCTTGGAAAGATTTCGTCATCCTTGGATTGGTAAGACTGACAGCATTTTGGGCCCAGTGCGATAGCCTAGTGGTTAAAAGTCCTTGCCTTGAATGTACCGGGATCGCATACGGTCGTGCTTCTAATCCTGGCAGCCCTGCTTCCTATCCAGCTCCCTGCCTGTGGCCTGAGAAAGCAGTCGAGGACAGCCCAAAACCTTGGGACCCTGCACTCGCGTGGGAGACCCAGAAGAAGCTCCTGGCTCCTGGCTTCAGATTGGTTCAGCCCCAGCTGTTGCAGCCACTTGGGGAGTGAACCATCAGACTGAAAATCTCTGTCTCTCCTCCTCTCTGTATATCTGACTTTCCAATAAAAATAAATAAATAAATAAAAGATTGACAGCATTTCAGAACTGTCGAAATGACTTAAACAGAACCCTGAGAGAATGCTTCACATTGGGGATCTCGGGTTGATATCGGGTGGCCATTTCCCATCCCTGCGTACTGGGGTGGTTGGGAAGCTGAGTATGACTTCTCCACTTGTTTCTCCTCTTCCCCCAGACACAGGAGAAGAAAAAGAAAATTTGGAAATGATGGTCTCACCCAGTTTCCTCTAACCATTAATGCTTTCAACCCTAATCAACTATGTAAGCATCATGAAAAATAAAAATTAAAAAAACTGAAGACAACAAAAACCAAAAACCTGATGCCTACATCGCATATTATAGTGCTGATTTGAATCCTGGCTCTTTGGCTTCCTGGTGATGTGCCTGGGAAGACATCAAACAGTGAGTTAAGTACTTACCTTTCTGCCACCACACATGGGAGACTCAAATAGAGTTCCTGGCTCTTGGCTTTCATCTGTCTATCCCTGGCTGTTGTGGCCATTTCAGAAGTGAACACGCAGATCTTTGTCCCTCCTTCTTTGTCACTCTCCCAAATAAATACATAATTTAGTAATTGGCACAGATTTTCTCATTGTTTGGATTGTGTGTTGTTTAGTACTGATTCATAGGGAACATATGCTGTTTTGCTTTTTATCTAATACATTACAGAAAACAAAGAGTGGTGCTAAGCCCAGAGACAGTGTCTAGTAGATGTAGGCATGTAGCTCCTAGGTATTTGCTCTGCTTATTCCCATCACTTGGACCTTTACGTGAAGTGCTCCAAATCAACATATCTTAACTATCAAATCAACAAATCTTGGCTACAGCTCTTTGATTATGGGTGCATGGGAATACATTGATGTTAGAGAGATGTTAGAATCCATATATCCACCAGACACTGCTTGTAGAGTGAATAAATGTTGTGCTCTGCATATCCATGTGCTATAATTTTAAAAGCACATGTATGTTGCGATGATGAATAAAATATAAGCTCATTTATATATGTTTCTGTATTCATTGTGACTTTTTGTTGTACATTTTGTCAACTTACATAGCCTAAACACAATTTTCTAGTGAATGTGTGGGTATGAAGGAGAGGGATACACAGAGATAAAATAGAGACAGAAGGAGAGAGAGGTTGAGACAACTTTTGAATGTTGAATGGTCCAATAGGTTAGTACTCACTGCTCACAGCACTTTTGGTAAGATATCTTGTCTTTTCTTGTCTCTGTCTTACCCTCTCAAAGCAGCTTAAAAGGCACTGTCTACAATTATCTTTCCCCTCCATTTGGAGACTAAAACATCTTTCTCCTCGGATACTGATGCTGAGAAAAGCATAATAACAGCTCTAATAGTAATGATAATTTTCTTTTAAACAACACCTTTTATCTGACGCTCTGTAAATGCTATGTGCTGGGATTGCACTGTCACTGGAAAGGGAAATGCACAGCTCAGAGCTCAGGCCTTCCAGTCCCTCAAGTCTACGTTCTCCATATCGAAGGCTCTCTTGCCTATTTTTGAGCAAATGGGACGTGTCTATTTATGCCCTAATCCTAGGGAAAGGTAGTTAGGCAGATTCTCCCATATCCAGCATGGCTAAGGGAAGATTAGCAACAAGTTTAAAGAATTCAATGCTTCATTTTTTTTTTTTTGGTGAATAAAATGTGGTGAAAATATAACCAGCATGAAGACAAGCATGAAGATAATTCCTTTGTGTGATGGGTCAGAAGGCATTGTAAACTGGCACAGGGCCATGATATGAGCTTTGTGAATATCACAAACCCGACGCTAGGGTTGATTGACTCGTTCTGAGGTGCATGGGTAAAGGAAACACAAGATAACAGAGCTGATGGTATGTGGCAGAGTTTGTTTATCTATATTGTAGGGGCTTCTGGGCCTAGGGTCATCCTTTGGTGGTTTTGGAGCTTGGGAGAAAGATCACAATATATGTCTTTCCACCTTTACCATTTTTTAGTAGACAAAGTCATCTTGAGAATTAATGTTCATGTTGCCTTCTCCTGGTGGTGGCAGGAAGGAAATCAAAAGGGGCAGTCAGAAGCAGCATTGAGAGAAACCAAGGCAACTTGTAGGAAAGCCTAACAAAGAAGTACTATGATCTGGATATTGAAATTCAATTGCCCTGTAAGAGAATTTGGAGGTGGTTATGTCATGAGGACTCTATCATAGTGATGCATTAGGATTGTTATTGTGAGAGTTGGTTAGTTATCCTGGGAGTGGTTTTGTTATAAGTCTCTCCTCCCCTCCCCTCCTCTCCTCTCCTCTCCTCTCCTCTCCTCTCCTCTCCTCTCCTCTCCTCTCCTCTCCTCTCCTCTCCTCTCCTCTCCTCTCGTCTCTTCTCTCTTCTCTCTTCTCTTTTCTCTTTTCTCTCCTCTCCTCTCCTCTCCTCTCCTCTCCTCTCCTCTCCTCTCCTCTCCTCTCCTTCTTCCCTTCCTTCCCCTCCTTCTCCTCTCCTCTACTCCTCTCCCTTCCCTTCTCTCCCCTCCCTTTCCCTTTTCTTCTCTCCTTCCCTCTCTCTTCTCTCTCCCCCTTTGCTTCCCCCTCCCTCTCTCCCTTGCACCCCCTCCTCTCTCTCTCTGTCCCATGAATGCTCTTTTGCCCTTGCATCACGTCCTAATGCAGCCAGGAGATCTGTAACAGATTATATATCTTTCATCTTGTATGTACCAGTCTCCAGAATTGTGAGATAAAATTTTATTGTTTATGATTGACAAGTCTGTGATATTCTGTTTTAGAAGCAACAGACATCTGCATAAAATTTTGTATGAACATAGTGTCCTTCATTGAGGGCTGTCTCTCTCACAGTCCTGGAGTCTCCAACTCCTCATTCTTAACAAAGGGTCCTTTCTGCTTGTGAAACTAGTAGAGATCATTGAGGAAGAGGCAAGCACCTTCTTCATTGTGTTCTTCTTATATCCATCAAAATTGGAATTAGATCCACTAAAGGTTGAAGAGCAAAAATACATGGAATTTAAATGGACATTGGGGATTATAGGTCATAAACATAACACTTAAAATAATCTGCTCCAGACAGAAAACCCCTATCCATGCCATGACTCCAGATAAGGGAAGTTGGTATTCGCAGGAGAGCTGCAGCAAAGTTCCCACAGTAAGGATGAAAAAGACCAATTATCTCAGAAGCCAAATCTTCTGAAATAAATTGTCTATGGAATTGACCTTTGAAAGGCACAAGACTTAGCCTGATTTTTTAAAATGCTTCACTCTGGATATTTCAGAACCTGATTTCTACTTTTTCCCTTGCTCTTTCCTTTCTTAAAATATTAAATTTCCACCCCAGAATGTACTCTTCCTAATGGCTATAGATGCATGAAAGAACGAAGGTGGGAGTTTGACCACTAACATGGAAATTGGGGAAGTAAATGATAGAAGCCTAAATGAGAAGCTGAACGTGGTCTTTGTAAGTAGCCAGACTTCCCAGAGGTGACGTTGGTTGGCCAATGTGCTATCTGGAGTCATAATGGCAGTATCAAATGCCAGTGGAGCTGAGGAGAGCAGACACTGGAAAGATCAAAGGACGAAGTTCTAGTTTATTTTAAAAATTATTTTTCTTAATTATGTTTCTTAATTTTGTAGTTATAAATAATGCTGCAATGAATATCTTGCTGCGCACAGCCTTTTAAAATTTGAATTCTTTTCTAGGCATGAGTTCCTGGCACTTTATTGGGTAAAGTAACATGAAGTTTTAAATTTTCTTGAAAATTTAAAATTGCAAAAGAAATGATATACAAACAATCATAATAGCAATGAAAAATCAGAGTCTCCTTACATAAAATATTTTATGTGCCCTTCAAATGTACATTTAATTTCACAAAATTGTAAGCATAATTGATATACTCTTGTGTATTCTATGGTTTTTTTGTAAACTGAAAAGTTTGTGGAAAATGGAAGTGAAAGGTAAGTTTATCTTGTAACAAACATGGAAATCCATGAACAGTTTGTAATGTGCACTTTCCATCAATCTTTCAAAGATTTCTTATATGTGCCATAGTAATAATTTTTAGTGCCTGTAAATTATGAGTCACTTAAAATGTTTCTTAATTTTGTAGTTATAAATAATGCTGCAATGAACATCTTGCTGCACACAGCCTTCTAAACTTTGAATTCTTTTCTAGGCATGAGTTTCTGGCACTTTAGTTACTGGGTAAAGCAACATGAAATGTTAAATTTTCTTGAAAATTACTGCAAAGTGATTTTGAAAAACATTTGGGTAATTGGCTAATTGTACTGCAACCTTGCCAGAAAGCAAGAAGAAAAAAAAATCTACTTCAATTTTGGTAATATGTTATCTCATTACAATTTTAAGTTAAACTTTTCTAGTTGCTTCCAAGACTGAACACTTTCCTGTGAATCTGTTTGTTAGTTTCATTTTATATTTTGAGAACTGCTTCATTTATTTTGTTCGGCATTTTATCTACTGAGGATTTAAGATTTTTATAGTTAAAATTTTTATTAATTCATTAATGCAGGAAACACATTTCTGTTACAATTACCCATGAGTTGATTGCAGTATTGAGGTGCTTTTTGAAGCAAAAGTGTGGCATGCACATGTTTTATAGTTAATTTTTTTCTCAGCATGAATGTTCACTGCAACTTTTTTATTTTATTATATAGACTGAGGAATTCAACAACAAAAAGAATATTCTGAAAATAAGACATGATTCTAGGTTAAGTCACAGAGAAAAAATGTGTATTTCAAACCTGGGATGACATGGGTGGAATTTCTCAGGTTTAAAATACTTTTAATCTTACATCAGTCCTTTTAGTACCATAGTACCATAGTGGTGATCTATTCACAAGGCCTTGGTGTGGTGAGCAATAAAGTTGGATTTCAAGGAGTGGGAATGTTAAAATAATGGTATCTCCCACAGCATGTGAAAATCCACAATTGCCCTGCAGCCAGTCTTTAATGCTATAAGCCTGTGACCTTGAGTCTGACTTCTTGTGTATAGGGAATCATGCAAGATGATACTCAGGTCTATTTATCTTTTGCACAAATCCTGAAAGAGTCCCTGTTTTGCAATTTTTTATTGCATTTCCAATTCTTTCATGTTTGTATCAAAACTGGGACAGTTTCCAAAAAGAGGAAAAGGAAAAAAAAAGTCCTAGCTGAGACATGCCGGATGGGTCCCTGCCACCCTTAAGAATATGTAGTAGTTGAGAGAGTTTGTCAGAATTTTTCCATTTTTGGGCCCTGCCACTCATTCTGATAGCTCTTAGCAGCTATGCTCCACCCTCTCTCACTTGTTCTGCAATTTTTGAGCATATGAAAGATAAATTAAGAAAGATTTATGAAGGGAGGTATTGCTTCTGGCAGACAGTGAAAATAACTGTTTTGGGACAGCAGACAGATGGATTTAAGAGCAGTTCATCAGACAAACTTTAGCAGTTAATATTTAATGTTGTTGAGCCACTTTGACATTTTAAATTGCATCTTATTTTGAAAGCCTCTTTAAAATAAGGGCTAGCATGTGTACATATTTACCCTTTTATCCTACAGAACAATTAGAATTTGTATGAACATAAGCTATTCATGTTGCATAAATTCTGTATACATCATTTTCATTGTTTTCCTGATACATTTGTTTTACTGCCCTTTTTCCTTCCCACAATTCACTTATTTTATTATCTCTATCTCTTTTTTGGATTTTTTTTTGCTTTTTTATTACTTTTATTTTTATTTTCATTTTCTGATTCATTCCCCCCAAAAGCTTTAAGATTCTTGCTGGGTCCAGGCTAAGCTGGAATCAGAAGTCTAGAACAAAATATGGATCTGCCATCTAGTGACAGGAGTCCAAGCACTTGAGCCATCACATGCTGCTCACCAGATAATGAGCAGGAAGTTATATTAGAAGCAAAGAAGAGAAATTTAGAACCCAGGTATTCTGATATAGATGTCCCTAGTGGGAATCTTTTTTTTTAAAGATTTATTCATTTTATTACAGCCAGATATACACAGAGGAGGAGAGACAGAGAGGAAGGTTTTCCGTCCAATGATTCACTCCCCAAGTGAGCCGCAACGGGCCGGTGCGCGCAGATCCGATGCCGGGAACCAGGAACCTCTTCTGGGTCTCCCACACGGGTGCAGTGTCCCAACTGCTTTCCCAGGCCACAAGCAGGGAGCTGGATGGGAAGTGGAACTGCCGGGATTAGAACCGGCGCCCATATAGGATCCCGGGGCTTTCAAGGCGAGGACTTTAGCCGCCAGGCCACGCCGCCGGGCCCCCTAGTGGGAATGTTAACCACTATATTACGTGCTCACTTCTACATACTCTTATTTTTAAATTTATTTTATTATTCCATGATACAATTCCATAGGCTCCGGGATTCCCTTCACTCTTCCCTAAATACCCCCCCAGACTAATTTCCACCATGTCATTACAATGGTATAGTCCGTCACAATCAGTCATAAGTCCATCATTGTGCTATTTAATTCTATCCTGCCATTTTAAGTATGGACAATGATACACAGTCCAGCATCCTATTGTCAAGATACATTCAACAGCCTTATTGGGAGTCCATCTTTGATTTAAGTAGATACATACTGCATCAAATCTTCACATCTGTATGTGATAGTGTCTACTACACAGTTACTATACATCCCCTTGAATGAAAAGACGTAAAAAAATTAACAATAGAGAGACAAATAGAAAATTTACAACATGAGGTAAAATAATATACTACTGAATGTCCAATGTGTCGCTGAAGAAATGAAAATCAAAGACCTTCCTGAAGCAAATTATACTACTGTGTAACCTATGAGTCACCGAAGATATTGATAAGCAAAACAAAAATTTCATTTTTGAATGAGTGAAAATAAAAACAAAAATATCAACCTCCCTCAGATATAGCAAAATCAGGCTGGAAATGGCTACCGATCTCATATTTTGCATGAGATTGCCTTATATCAGAGAGAACATAATAATATTTGTCCTTTTGGGATTTACTTGTTTCATTTAACGTAATGGTCTCTAGTCCGGACCATTTGGTTGCAAATGGTACAATTTCTATTTTTTTTAATGGCTGAGTAGCATTACACAGAGTAGATGTAACACAGTTTCTTTATATACCACTCTTTGGACAAGCATCTGAGTTGTCTCCATGTCTTTGCTATTGTAGATTGTGCTGCTGTAAAGATAGGATTACAGATCCCCTTCTACCATGCAGTTTTCAGTTCCTTTGGAGATATTTCCAGAAGTGGGATAGTTGGGTCATACAGCAGATCAATTTTCAGTTCTCTTAGCATTCTTTATAGTGACTTCCATAGTGGTTGTACTAACCTACACTTCCACCAACAGTGAAAGAGGAGCGTACCTTTCTCCCCATGTCCATGCCAGCAGATGTTCTTTGTACAAGTCTGGATGTCAGCCAATCTCATTGGAGTCAGGTGGAACCTCAATGAGGTTTTCATTTGCATTTCCTTGACAGCTAGGGAACCTGAGTCTTTTTTTCATATGTCTATCAGCCATTTGAATTTGTTCTTTTGAAAAATGTCTGTTCATTTCCTTCTCGCATTTCTTCATGGTGTTGTTAGTTTTACTGTGGCTGAGTTTCTGAAGCTCTTTGCAAATCCTGGATATTAGTCCACTAGGTTATGTATTGTGGAAAGATTTTCTCCCATTCCATTAGTTGCTTCTTCACTTTGTTGATGGACTCCTTTGCTTTACAGAAGCTTTTTAGTTTGATGTAGTCCCATTTGCTTATTTTGGCTCTGACTGCCCATGTTTTGGTGACTTTCCTAAGAAGTCTTTCCCCATTCCTCTATCTTGGAGAGTGCCCCCTATGTTTTCCTCTAATAGTTTGATGGTTTCTCTTTCCAGATTTAGGTTCATTTAGAGTTTAATTTTATATAAGATGACAGTGAAGGTCTTGCTTCTTTTGCAGGCTGATATCCAATTGTCCCAACAGTTTTGTTGAATAGATCAGACTTCATCCCTGAATTATTTTCAGTCCCTTTGTTAAAGATTAATTGGCTGTATATGTGAGGTCTCCCTTCTGGGATTTCTATTCTGTTCCACTGATCTTCTTCTCTGTTTCTGTGCCAGTACCAGACTGTTTTGATAACCACTGCTCTGTAGTATGTCTTGAGTCTGGAATTGTGATTCCTCCACCTGATTTCTATTTTTTAGGATAGCTTTGGCTATTTGTGTTCTCTCACATTTCCAGATGAACTTTCGTATCATCTTTTCTATTTCTGAGAATGTTGTTGGGATTTTGATTGGGATTGCATTGAATCTATATTACTTTTGGTAATACGGACATTTGATTGATGTTGATGCTGCCAATCCAGGAACATGGTAAGTTTCTCCATCTTTTAATATCTTCTTTAATTTCTTTTTTAATGTTTAGTAATTTTCATTATAGAGGTCTTGCATATCTTTGGTTAGGTAAATTATGAGGTATTGGAGATTCCTTTGTACTACTTTAAGTAGGGGACTGTACTTGTAATTTCTTTATCAGCCATGGAATTATTTGTGTATGCTAGTGTCATCAACTTATGATCATTAATTTTGTATCCTGCTCGCCTTCCAATTTCTCTTGTAAATTCCAATAATCTATTGATTGAATCTTTTGGTTCTCCTATATAAACATGTCATGTTCAAGCAGGTATAGTTGCAATTCCTCACTTCCAATCTGAATTCCTTTATGTTTTTCTTGCTTAATAGCTCCAGTACCATATTGAATACCAGTGGTGAAAGTGGAAATTCTTTTTTAATTCCAAATCTTAGTGCAAAAGCTTCTAGTCATTCCCCATTCAGTGTCGTGCTGGCATTTTATTGTGTTATAGAATGTTCCTTTTATGCCTATCTTGCTTAAGGTTTTTAGTATGCAGTGGTGTTGGGTTTTGTCAAATGCCTTCTCTGCATCTATTGAGATTATCATACGGTTTTTATTTTTCCATTTGTTGATATGGTGAATCACGTTTATTGATTTGTGAATGTTAAACCATCCCTACATGCCAGGGATGATTCCCACCTGGTCTAGGTGAATAATCTCCCTAATGTACTATTAGATCCTGTTGGCTAGTATTTTGTTAAGGATCTTTGCATCTATGTTCACTGGGGATATTGGTCTGTAGTTCTCTTTTTCTTTTGCATCTCTGTCTAGCTTTGGTATTAGGGTGATATTGGCTTCACAGAAAGAGTTTGGAAGGATTGCCTCCATGTCTGTAGTTTGCAATAGCTTTTGGAAGATTGGAGTAAGTTCCTCTTGAAGCATTTGGTAGAACTCTGCAGTGAAACCATCTGGTCTAGGACTTTTCTTAATGGGAGGGATTTACTAAATGACTCAATCTCTATCCTTGTTCTAGGTCCATTTAGATTATTAATTGATTCAAAATTTATTTCTGGTAGATTGTATGTGTCAACAAACTATCAGTTTCTTTTGGTCTTCTGATTTGTTGGCATATAGATGATAGTAACAGTTCTTAATTATTCTATGTATGTCTGATGTACCTGTTATATTTCCTTTTTCATCGTTGATGCTGTTGATTTGTATCTTCTCCCTCCACCCTCTTTTTTGATTAGTTGGACTATTGGAGAATCTATTTGTTAAAATGCTGGAATACATCCACCTTTCTTCTTTCACAATTATGCTTCTAAATTTGTCTCTCTAGCTCAGACCTCTTTACTGCATTTTAAGTGGGTAGTTAAAACATTTTCTACTTTTCCACCACATGCTTCATAGGCCCTTTAAGCTCATCATATTCCGAATTAAGTTGTCAATCTTGTTCTATGAATCTGGGTCTCTTGCAGTGTTCCCATTGTCATCAGTGTAGTGCATCCTCACAATCTCTCATAATTCATAGCCCATCAGTGACCAAGTCTTGCTACTTCTCTATTTTAATATGCCTCAAATATAATCCTATCTATTAAGTTTTACTCTTATTTTCCTAATTTATTCCTTCATCATCTTTCATTTGGTCTGTTGACAAAGCTTCTCAATACCATTCTCTATCTTCAGTTTTCTTCCCAGTTGAAACCAACATAAGTTTTCTAAAAGAGAAACCTAATCACTTTATTCTCTTAAGAAAAACAAATCTCCTCCTCATAGGGTTTGATGACATTGGCATAACAGCCAGGAGCTCTGGGAGGTTCTCGGATATAGAATTGTAAATTTCCTTCTGGACTAAGGAGAGGAGCTTTCTCTGGTCCTTACTTAGTTCCAACTTTGGCTCCCCATCCTCTCTTGCAATGACCATCAGGGTCGCACAGGAGCCTCAAAATTAACTCAGATAGAGAGATTAATGTAGAATTATTTGAACAGACAGGAAAAAGTCAGCTGGGCTATAATTATTCAGCCTGTACCTTACTGGTCAGACTCCTGACTTGGCTTTTCCTAGACCTCACTAGATAGGATGCAGAGCTCAGTTATTCCTCACTAGCTAAGTTATTGGAGATTTCTCTGTGCACCCACCTAAGACTGTTCTATTCTTCAATTGTTAATATATGGCTTGTTAGAATTATAACTCTGTTTTGATTATCTTAAAATGCACGAAGTTCTGTAAAATCTCGCTTGAATACTATAATCTGATAAATAAAATGTAATTTAAAAAGATAAAAAAAGAATTATGAGAGCATTTTGAAAATGTTACTCAAGGTTCTGGCAGAAAATGTGCAGGAATACTACACCAGAGAATCTTTCTGCACCACAACAATGCTCTTGATCATTCCTCTGGCCAAACAAAGATAATTCTGCTAAACTATCAATGGGAAATCATACACCTTACAGATTGGATTTTAGTCCTTCTGACCTCCTTTTGTTTCCTAATCATAAAAAGTCTTTAAAGGGTACCCAGTTTTCTTAAGTTGAAAATGTATTTTTTTGGACTTGGGCTGGTGCAGTGGCATAGCAAGCCAATCCTTTACCCATAGCTTCAGTATCCCATAGGGACTCCAGGTTGTGTCCCAGCTGCTCCAACTCTATTCCAGATCCCTGTTTATGGCTTGGAAAAGCAGTGGAGGATGGGCCCTGTATCCATGTGGGAGACCCAGAAGCAGCTCCTGGCACCTGGCTTTGGGCCGGCCAAGCTCTGGCCATAGCAGCCATTTGGGAAGTGAACTAGTGAATGAAAAATCTCTGTCTCTCTCGTTCACTCTCATTCTCTCTATAATTCTTTCAAGTAAAATAAATATGTTTTAAAAACATAAAAAAAGAAAAACAAATCTCTGCAGGCTTTTCAGTGTCCTTGGTATGCCTTAAATACACATATGCGCACATTGGGGGAAAGAGGAGATAATATGGTAATAAAGAGGCTTGTGGAGGGACGGCTCAGTGAGAGACGGCTCCCAGCACTTGTAACACCATCATGGTCTCCGTGTGTCGGTGCTTTTCGCTCGGACATTCGCCATGCCTACTATGCCGGCTCAGCTAGCCGCGACAGTTCTGTTTACTGTTTCATTTTCCACAGTAGGTGGAAAATTTCTGAAGATAAAGAGTAGCAGTCATTTTATATCCCCCTGGCTACTTATTGTATCTCCATTTATGTTTGATGAATGGATAGATGTATAACATGCTTTATCCTTTCAAATGCTTATTCTCCTTGACTCCCAATTAATATGTAGGCATTTGAATTTTCATTTTTGTTTTCTCAGAGAGCTTCAATGTTCAAGACTATCATTGTTTCACTCTCTAAATTCCCCTTCCTTTTAATAAGACTGTATAGGGTGACTGGTGTTATGGTATAGGAGTTAAGGACCATCCTGTAACATTGGCATCTGGTATGAGTGCCTATCTGTTTCTGGCTCCCTGCATTTGAAAATGCACTTGGGAAAGCAAAAGAAGATGTCCCAAGGGCTTGGGCCTCTGTATCCATGTTGCAGACTCAGATGATGTTCTGGCCTCCTGACTTCAGCCTTTCCCATACTCAGCGATTGTGGCCATTTGGGGAATTAACCAGTAGATGGAAGGTGTCTTTCTCTGTCTCTTTCCCTAATTTTGACTTTCAAATGAATAAATCTTTGATTTTTTGAAAGAGTTAAAAAGGCAGAATCAGAGAGATAATTCTTCTGCTGGTTCACTCCCAAAATGGTTTCAAAGGCTGGGGTTTGGCCAGGACAAAACCAGAAGCTGAGAGTTTCATCTGGGTCTTCCACGTGGGTGCAGAGGCCCAAGCAATTGGGAAATCTTCCACTGCTTTCCAAGGCAAATTGGCAGGAATGGAATTAGAAGTGAAACAGCTGGACTTCAATCAACTCTACACACAGGGGCTTAACTCACTGTGCCACAGTGCCAGCTTATTTAGCAAAATATTGAATGGAACATCTTAAAACTAGAGATGGACTCATTTTATGTATAAAACCCAGCGAACAGACACTTAAAGTGTTTCATAATGACAATTTAACATATTCAGAGACCAGTTATCACTGTATTCCCTTCTCCATACATTATTCTTTTGAACAGATATGTTTCTTACTGTCACAGAATTTTGACCTCTTTTTTGTTAATAGACTTTTCCGTGAGATTCCTCAACCTTGTACTTTTCTATTTCTTGCTGCTTCTTAAACATGCTCTAATGTCTTCAGGAATGTGTCAATTTTTATTTTATGAGGATGCTCCTCTGATGGTTCTTTGTGTAAAACTTTTTTTTTTTTTTTGGATCTTGACCTTTACCTCCCCTCTGTCATTTTCATTACCACATCCTCTTTGTCTTTTGGTGCCTCTTTCTGTTTCTTTGACCTGTTTCAATTTCTGTCTTACTTCCCTCCTCTTGAGAGCTCTTCTATGTTACTTGCCTGCTTCTGAGACCTTTCATGCAGAAATACACACACACACACACACACACACACACACACACATGTGCAGTCAGGTTCCATATTACAGTGAAGTCTGTTGTCTTTCACTTTGGTTTTTTTTTTTTTTGTGCTCCACCCAATTTCCCTTATATGTACATTTCTTCAGGCACTTTCTTTCCTTCTCCATATCCTTCATGTAGCTTCTTATAAGCAATGGAAGCTCATTTATACAGTTCTGCAGTTACCCTGCTTGCTCCTCTATAGGTATTGCATCTGTTTTCCCAGTGCTTCCTCTGTTATCGCTCTTATCGTGTTCCTCTCTGCAGTCCTTACTAAACCACCTTTCTATATTCTTCATTGACTACTCAGTATTGTTTTATCATCCCAGAAACAGTTTGCTAACACCCTTGGTGTATAGCATAGGGCCGTAACAATACAGTGAGTAAGAATTTGAATCTCAATGTTGAGAAAATTGGCTAAGTTATCTGAAAAAAGAAACTTCACTTTACTCCAAGCCATAAATTCTAGATTAGTTCATGAGTGCTTATATTTTTTAAATCATGAATTCTTGAATAAGTTATATGTGAGAGAATAAGTTATATTAATAGATTGTGGAAAACTTTCAAAGCATTAAAGTAATGAAAATGCCACTGAGTAAAAGTTTATTATATTTATGTGTAAAAATACTGAACACACTAAAATATGTAAAACACTACTATTATGAGAATATGAATTAGAAAATATTTCTAATAGATATGAGCAAGAGTTGATGCTTTTAATATATAATTATCTGTAATATAACAAGACGACTAAATAAATAAGTAAGGGAGTTCACAAGAATGATTCACAACAGATACAGTTATTAAAAATTTAGGTTATGTCTTGTGTAATACTGATGTGTATGAATTTAGGTGAAATTTTTATGTATTTTTGGGAGGAGCTTAAACAATCTTTCTGCAAAGCAATGTCTTTCTCTGTTTCTATCTGCTCTTCCCCCACTTAATCTCCCTCCCCCAGATACCTTCAATTCTATCTCTCTCCAAATGTATGTGGGTGTATACATGTGCATATAACACACAACACACATGAAGCCAAAACTGTTGACATTGTGACCTTTGAGAACATATATTAAGAAAATGCAAGCTATGCATATAAAATTATTTATAATGATGTGAATTTGAGCAATTAAATATCAAACCATAGAACATGTTTATAGACTTCCATAAATGGATTCAATGCAGCTAGTAATCATGCTTTCAAAAATGTCCACTTCAGGGGCCACCGTTGTGACACCATGAGTTAAGACACTTCCTGTAGCACTGGCATCTCATAATAGCATCAAACGGAGTTTCGAATATTCCATTTCTGATCCAGCTTCCTGTTTGTCCATCTGGAAAAGTAGTAGTAGATGACTCAAGTACTGTTGCCCTTGTGGGAAACCCAGACGAAGCTCCTGGTTCCTGATCGTGTCCTGAATCAGAACTGCCCACTGTGATCACTTGGGTACTGAACTAGCAGATGGAATCTCTCTCTCTCTCTCTCACTTTCTCCCATTGTGTTCCAAATAAATAAGCTAAGTTTCCAAAAATATTTACTTCTTATCATGATATTAATAATGTAATTATAAATGATAAAATGCAGGCCCACAAATGTATTTGCAAAATAACACTAATTTTAAAAAGATGTATGTTGTACAAAATAATCAAGTACACACAGAAAATTGTTGATGGTGAAATTATAGACAATTTTAGCTTTATTTACTCATGAGACATAAAGAGAGAGAGAGAACTCTGATCCACTGGTTAATTTCGTAAATGTCCCTAACAGCCTGAAGAAGGCTAGATCTGGAGCCATGACTTGAAATCTTAATCCAAAACTCTTATTTGAATGGTAGAAATTCAGTTGTCTGATCCTCACCACTGCCTCCTAGGATCTGCATTATGTGAAGGCTGAAATCAGGAGTTGTAGTCAAGAATTGAATTCTGATAATCTGATGAGAAATGCAGGCATCTGAATAAAAATTTGACTGCCTGTCTAAAAACCCTGCCATAGCCATTTTAGTTATAAAAATAATTCTCCACAGAGTAGATGTACCACTCTGTCCACTCCTCTTTGAACAAGCATCTGAGTTGTCTCCATGTCTTTGCTATTGTAGATTGTGCTGCTGTAAAGATAGGATTACAGATCCCCTTCTACCATGCAGTTTTCAGTTCCTTTGGAGATATTTCCAGAAGTGGGATAGTTGGGTCATACAGCAGATTACTTTTCAGTTCTCTTAGCATTCCTCATAGTGACTTCCATAGTGGTTGTACTAACCTACACTTCCACCAACAGTGAAAGAGGTACCTTATTCTACACATCCATGTCAGCAGGTGTTTTTAATAGAGTTTTGATGTAGGCCAATCTCATTGGAGTTACGTGAAACCTCAATGTAGTTTTAATTTGTATTTCCCTGACAGCTAGGGAGCCTGAGCTTTTTTTTTTTTCATATGTCTATTAGCCATTTGAATTTGTTCTTTTGAAAAATGTCTGCTCATTTCCTTCTCGCATTTCTTCATGGTGTTGTTAGTTTTACTGTCGCTGAGTTTCTGAAGCTCTTTGTAAACTCAGTGAAACTGCTAAATATGCATTGAAAATAGAATGCTGGAATTTATACCATTCTGTATGCATACAATGGCAGGATATACTTAAGTAGCAGAATGATGGGCATGTGACTGCTGTTGAGGGTCTAAACTGCTGTTACAATATAGGGAGAAACAGTGCTAGGAAGAGGATGGGATAGAATGGAATGGAAATCCCTGAGCCTAGAAAACTGTATCATGAAGAATAAATAAAGAATAGATTTTTTAAAAAACAGTTCTAAATACTTTCTGTATTTTCTTACTGTCATATTTGATTTGAAAAATCAGAAAAGCAGGAACGAGTACCATGGCAAGGTAGCTTAATTCTTCACCCGTGTTGCCAGCATCCCTCTATGGGTGCAGTGCGAGTCCCAGCTGTTTCATTTCTGTTCCAAGTTTCTGGTAATGGGGCTGGGAAAGCAGCAGAGGATGGCTCAAGTCCTTTGGCCCTTGCACCCACATGGGAGGTCTGGGTGCAAGCTCCTGGCGTTGGACTGGCTCAGCTGCAAATAGCCTTTGCAGCTATTTGGGGAGTGAACCAGTGAATGGAAGATCTCTTTGTCTCCCCTTCTTGATCTGTATGTCTGCCTTTCAAATAAAAGCAAATAATCTTAAAAACAGAAAAACAGAAAGCATTATTTTTTTCAAGGAAATGAAAAATGCTGTTTGCCTTTCTTTTGTTGATATGCTCTTGGGTAGTTTGCATTGTTTCGCAGGTTTTGGAGATTTATTGTCTGCTGTTTGCTTGTTTGTTTTAATCAAAAATGCTTTCTTCTATTCTTGCAGCTGTGATTTTACTTCCCAATTTCTTATAAGGCCCTGGTCCTTTTCTCCATAATATATCTCTAAAGTCCAACTTCTTTGCTGTTCTAAAGGTAATTCCTCACTAAATATCTGAGTAACTGCAGATGTATGCCATGGAAACAGTCCAATGAATATCATTTGGGGTATGCAAAACCATTTCTTTGCAATAAGTCATTTGTGGAATTCACAGAATAAGACTTCTTTTCAAGAGATTCTCTGATCATCCTCACTTTTCTTTTTTAAAAAAGTTCTATGATTTTTCCCTTTCCACTGCTTCCACTTTTCAGTGGCTTCATCTGACTCCCCATTCTCTTCACTCTTATCCTCTCTGCCCTTTCCTCCCTGGCTTCTGTTCTGGCCAGTTATTTTCCTTTCCTTGCTCTTCTTCATCTGTATTTTCTTCTCTGCCTTAGCTTTTCCAATATGAATTATTTTGATTTTCTAATCTCTCTGTATCCCTGCTTATCTATCAACCTTCAAAGTGACACCTTGTACATAGTGATGTTCTTATAGGCCAGGATAAAGTTTCCTCTTTTTTCTTCTAAGACAAAAATTTGTTTTTGTAACTTCTTCAGCAGTTGCCTTTGGGGTTTCATTGCCTTGTTACTGATACATGCTCATTTCACTTTTTACTCTAACCCTTAGACCATCTTGTGAATCTATTTTATGTTAGTACAATTGATTATCCTTTGCTTTGTGAATCACATTACACTTATGAATGCTTTATTGAATCTTATTTTATTGATTTCTGTCCACTTAAAAAAATATCCTGCTCACAGTCTATTTTATGCCTATCTTGCAATGTGCGGGAACACCTGCAAATTTTATTAGCATCCTCTCTCCTATTCCTGAAGCAATAAATGAAAATATTGAATTGTATTGAACTCAGAGTGGACCCCCCAAGGGACGTACTTGACACCTCCACCAAATCCAGTATTGAACTTTTAGTAACAAGTCTTTGTACTCTATTTGCTTTTAACTAATATATAGCTAAGCCACCCATCTATGAAACTTCCAACTTACGCCTCTTAAAATTTTTGCAAATGCAACTACCACCTTTGTTGTTGTTTTTGCGAGTGTACCTAACATCCTGCTGAAGAAAGAACTCAGTTGTGGTTTCAAATTATTTCTTTTTGAAAACCTATGCCTTCTAATTTCAATGTATTCTAAGTAGATATTTGTTAACAGCCTTACGTTCCGTATTGCTGTTCACTGACCTGCTTCAGTAGTATGTTTGCTGATTTGTTGCTCTCTGGTGTCATGGTATTTTTTTTATCTCTCCACACAGCCCTTTGGTACTTTATGATGCGACTAGTTATTCAACAAGCTTGTAAAATCGTTGTGCCTTGACATGTACAATTCATTTTTTTAGTTTTTCTGGCTTCAACGATCATTACCTAGTCCACAATATATTCTTCAAACATAGGTTAAGGGTAACGTTATGATTTGACCAATTTATTACAAATGATGAGTGTGTTGTTGTCAATACTCTTCATTCTGGAGCAAGTACAGTTGTGTGGAACTTGGTTTTCCTGACAATAAGACAGAGGAATCTCATGTCAGCTATTCTAATGTATTCAGAATATTTGGAAAAGATTAACAGCTACTGATGATTTCAAAATCAGCACATATTTTTGTGTCATCAAGTAATGCAAGATGCAGCAGATTAATGTATTATTTAAACATAGATCAGAAAGATCTTTTCAAACTTTTGTGTGTTTTTCTGAGCTAGAATATAAACTGAGACATGAAATGCAACCTCAATATGATGTTACCTACTGCAAAATCCATTTGGTGTAGAAGCCAGATTTTATTTTATTATAAGAAATTCACAAGGCTCGCATAGTTCTTATTTATTTGACTATATTAGAAATAACACAGGAAGCAAATGCCATGACTCAACAGGCTAATCCTCTACCTTCAAGCATCCCATATGGGCACCAGTTTGTGTTCCAGCTGCTCCACCTCCATTCTAGCTTCCTGCCTTTAGCCTTGAAAAACAGCAGAGGACGGCCCAAGTATTTAGGACCCTGCATTCATGTGGGAAACCCAGAAGAAGCGCCTGGTTCCTGGTTCCGGCTTCAGATTGGATCAGCTCCATCTGTTGTGGCCATTTGGGGAGTGAATCAGCAGATGGAAGTTCTTTCTCTTTCTGTCTCTCCTTCTCTTTCTAAATTTGCCTTTCCAATAAAAATAAGTCTAATAAAAAAGTAGCACAGAAAAATTATTTATTGACAAGACACAGCTTTTTTGTGTGCATGAACCCATGTGATTTCTTGTTTCATTTTTAATATATGAACTAGATGTTTATCTCTAATTCAATTAATTGTAGAATTAATTCTCAGTGTGAACTACTGAGAGCCTTACATTTATATTGTTTTTTTTTTCAAAAAAGAAGAGCTTGATGATCTTAGTCCTAGTTACTATTTTCCCAGAGACCAATGTTATCCATTTTCTTATTTCTTATTAGTGTAAATTAATTATTTCGTACTCCACAGAAGCACCAGAATTGGCAAGAAAAATGAAACATCTCTTGTTCTCTCCTCTTTTTACATGAGAACCCATGAGCTGGCAAGGTATGGACAAAGCGCTCCTTTTAAAGGCATTCAGTTGGAAGTGAACCAAGGGTAAAAAAATTCCCTGATGGAATATCCTTTGGCAAAATGTTAATATTTCATGTCCTATGCAGAGAATGTTTTAAGTTGCTGTAGTGAGAGTCTGGCGTTCCATGGCAAGGCCTGTGGGTTTCTGGCAATTTAGGATTATGAGATAACATTAATGTCTCCTTTGGTTTCTTTGTGAAATGAGAAATGTTTCTTATCAAAATAAATGTACAACAATAGAATTGAGCATTCCATTATAAGACTATGCTTCATACTTTATTTGTGTTTTGTTATCCACAAGGTATCTCTCAGTTACATTGATTATATTACCAGATTATTTTATGATTAAGGCCATTAACAATCCACTCTTCAGTAGTCAACATAACAATGCTTAGTTGCCTTGAAGTAACAATTAGGGAATGAAGCAATTTACCATAATTAGGTCCTATCTGAGAAAAGTATCCCCATTAAAGGAAGTTTAAAAGACTTCTTTTTTTTTTTATAGTTAGGAACGACTGTTAACAGAGCAATTTTTTTCTGAATTACAAAGAAAATTATTGCACTTTTAATTTGCTCATTATTGCAAACACAGAAACAGCAAATAATTCTTGTTCAGAGTTTGCCCCGTGTGACTTTGGGCAAGTTCCTTAACCTTTTTTTTTTTTTCATTGTTTTCCTTTCATCATCTAGTGGCAATAGTAATTCTCATACCACAAGTAGATGCTGATGAGTAATTAATGTTTGTAAAGTGCTTTGAGATCCTGGGAAATAAAATGCTTCACAAATAAAAGTGTACAGTTTACTTACAAATTATTTTAACTTTTTTGCAATGGTCTTATTCAGATTTAAGATTCAGTGCAAAAGTATTGATTCTTTGTTCTGTATTTTCCCTCATCAAATAAGAATATTTTTTCATAATTTTAGAATTTTTAAGTTTTTGAATAATGTTTTCTACTATTTTCTGGATTAAGATCCCCATTGGCTCTATTATTACCCAATCACCCAGGAATTCCACCCAAATAAAATTGGACTACCCATTGAGAAATGCATTTTTGCTTGCTTACTCTTATCCATCTATAATATGGATAAGCAATCTTGAATTTCTGCTTTGTATCTTTGAAGATGGCAAGAACTTGGCACATTTCCTCTTCTTGCCATTTTGGGGCACCTGGAGGAAGAGGATATAGAACTGCTGTTAGATGGATTGGTCACAATGCTCCACATGTATACCCTAGGTCAGTAATAAGTTGGAAAACCTGTAGGTATTAAGGTCATGTGGTAGGGAAATCAGTGCTTAGCGTAAAAGTTCATGTTTCTTCTCAAGTCTGCTTAAACCTGGAAGAGGATTGAGATACTAAGTTGTGAAACCTAGTAGAGATGCAAGTTGTGACCAAAACAAAAACTTAGTGAACCACGTCAATATGGGACTAGAGTTGAAAGTAAGGCCTAACCATCAAATGACAGGACAGAACAAGTCAATCAGCCACCTCAGCTATAGGTTGGTAATGGAAAAACTGGGCAAACGGAGATGCTATGATGGACTGTGTTGACCAGGGGACTCTCCAGCAACTGCAATGTGCTTGGAGTGATGAGAGGGGCAGCAATGCAGAACTGTTGAATTATCGGAACCACTTGGGCAAGACCCTCGGAGCGTGCCACACATCTGGGACCCGGGGTGGGTGGGAGTCTGGGCGGGAGTCTGGGCGGGGCTTCTCCTTTAAAATCTGCTTTTACATCAGGTTTATTAAGGAAACAATACGGAACTAATTGTCTTACCCATCTTCCCGTAGAGCTTGAACCTTTTTACCCTAATTATGTCAAGATTGTCAAAATAATAAATTTTAAAAAAAAGAAAGTAAGGCCAAAAAGAAGAGGTTTCAGGAAGGGAAGATCAAAAAGGGAAATGGGAAATATTTACCTGAGGAAATGAATCTCCAAGTTTTGAAAATCATGAACAAACATCAAGTGCTTGTTTTGTTCCAGACACTGAGTACTTTACAAGCTTTCAACCTTTAATCTTCTCAAGAACTTTATGAGTTAGATACTGTCATTATCCCTGTTTTACAGTTGATGAAACCTAGGGATATAGAAGTGAAATAATTTGACCAAAGCCACACAACCAGTAATTGACAGAACTTGGGTTTGAACTCAAATGATGTGACTCCAGAATCCATGCAAATAACTGCATATAAACTGATTTTTACTGTTCGTTGGTAGCAAGATACCATGGGAAAAAGTGCAGAAGCCTTGGTGATCTTTACTGACCTACTAGTTTTCAGAGACGATGAGCTAAACTCAAACTAAAGTGAATGGTAAGACTGAATTTACTGATCCTGTCTTCAATTTAAATTGATTCAAGAGCTTGGAACACTTGAGATTTTAATTTGGGATAGTATTCCCCTTTTATTAGAGTACTTTATCTACTTTTATTTCAAAGGCAGATCTGCAGAGAGAAACAGAGAAAGAGAGAATGAAATAGAATCTTCCATTTGCTGTTTCACTGTCTAAATGTTGGCAACAGCTAGAGCTGAGCTGATCTGAAGCCAGGAAAATGGAGCTTCTTTCTGGGTCTCCCATGTGGTGGGTGCCCAAGGACTTGAGCCATCGTCCACTGTTCTCCCAGGTCCTAAACAGAGATCTGGATCAGAAGTGGAGCAGCCAGGACATAATCTGGCACACATATGGGATGCCAGCACTGTAAGAGAAGGATTAGCCTGTTATGCTATCACATCAGCTTCACTATTCATTATTCTTCAATCTTTTAGATTGTCCTGTGACAATTATATGAGCTTTGGATTTACTAACAGCCATAGCTTAACCTGCTTGACAATTACCTTAGTCCTGACTCAAAGCAAAAGTTGCTATCATATATTTCAATAAATCTTTATTGCTTATGTTGATCTTCAATTCAAGTACTGACTAATCATAATCTTTCTTTAATGAGGCCAAGTAAGATTATATATTGAGTTTGCCTGGGAAAATTACATACATTAGGAAATTATACTTCTCTCTAGCTTTCTGGGTGATTGGGCTAGATTTGTTGCATAATCTTCCAGAAATGTTATTTCCCAATTTGAACTTTCCAAAAGTAAATAAGTAACACCCTAGAATGAACATTGATTGTTGGCCAGCCTCTCTCTCTCTCTCTCTGTCTCTCTCTCTCATACACACACACACACACACACACACACACACCCACACACAGGCACACATACACACACATCAGCTTCTCAATTTTACACATAGATTGTCCTTTAAATGATGCAATTTTGTGCCAGTATTCTGTCTTGAAGTCAGAAAGGCAAAAGACAGTAGAAAAGACCTAATTGGGGCTGTGACACAGTATAGAGAATGGCTAGGGAACGAATATTAACTATATAACTAGTTGTACTGGACTTTTTGCCAAATAGCTTACATAGGCAAGCTTCAAAAACTTTCATAGGAGATAAAATAGGAGTTAAAGTTTACTGATCAGATATTATACACTGTTTATATGTATTGGAACATGACATTGCACCATACATATGTATGTATATATGCAAAATTTTTGTGTGCCAGTTAAATAGATTCAAAAAGTTGTATGTTGAGGGCAGGCATTTATCTTAGCCATTAAGACTTAAGTTAAATGTTCATATACCATATTAGAGTACCAGGGTTGGATATCAGTTCTGACTCCTGCCTCTAACTTCCTGCCAATAAATCCTGGGAGGCAGCAACAATGGCTCACATGACTGTCCTGCCACTCATATGAAAGACGAAGGTTGAGTTTTCAGCTCCCAACTTCAACTTGGCCTGGTCCTGGATATTTTGGACATCTGAAGAGTCAATCTGTGGATGGGGACTCTATCTCTTTGCCTCTCAGCCTCTCAAATAATTAAAAAATAAATTAATATTAGATTTGTTAGAAAAAAGTTTAAATTTATGCATCTGTGAGATCTTCAAAAGCATCACAGAAAATATGTTTTATAAAAGCATTTATGGATTTTGTATTTTTGTATTAAAATCAATTTTTAATTTTCATTTAAATATTTTTCAAAATAATTTATTTTTATTATTTTTAAAGATTTATTTATTTACTTTAAAGATTTATTTATTTTTATAGCAAAGTCAGATATACAGAGAGGAGAAGACAGAGAGGAAAATCTTTTATCCGGTGTTTCACTCCCCAAGCGACAGCAATGGCTGGAACTGAGCCAATCTGAAGCCAGGAGCCAGGAGCCTCTTCCGTGTCTCCCATGTGCGTGCACATGGCATCCCATATGGGATCCCTGCTAGTTCAAGATGAGCACTTTACCTGCTAGGCTACTGTGCCAGGCTCAAAACTTATTTATTTATTTTTATTGGAAAGTCAAATTTACAGAGAGAAGGATAGTCAGAGAAAGCTCTTCCATCTGCTTGTTCACTCCATAAGTGACTGCAATGGCCAGCACTAAGCCATTCTGAAGCCAGGAGCTAGGAGCTTCTTCTGGGTCTCCCATGTAAGTACAGGGTCCCAAGGCTTTGGGCCATTCTCTACTGCTTTCCCAGGCCACAAACAGTCAGCTCGATGGGATGTGGAGCAGCTGGGGTGCGAATTGTTGCCCGTATGGGATCCTGGTGCATGCAAGTTTAAGACTGCTGCCACTAGGCTATTGTACCTGGCCTGAGAGAATGTATTTTAAAATTGCATTATATTCAAAAGCTTAATGCTCCACCAGAGTTCAACAAATAAAAATAGTTTATTTCAACATCTTTTAGTTACATTGTCAATGAAGTTTTTGAAGTACCCTATAACAATATCATCTTATGGTAACTGTGACGAAATATTAATGTCCTTATTTTCAAAAGTGAGAAAACTAAAGATCCATGTAAATAAATAAGACGTTCAAGATCATACTGTTGGTAAATCAGCAGTCAAGTCAGGTTGTGGATTGAAATGTGTTGATTGTGAAGCCTAAGGCTGTAATGGTCTTTCATATTCCTGTTCTTTGTTCTTCACTATTGGTCTTGTATCAACTTGAGTTTCCAGCTCATGTTAAAGTCACTTACTGAGTTCAATTTATGTGATGCAGTGTTGCTTAATCCATTTTTTGAGGCTTAAGAATGATAGTGATGAGGAGGAGAACAATAATAATAAATAATGTAAATAAATTAATCATTTAGTGAACCATACTAGATGCCACACAGCATAACAAGTACTTGCATGAATTCTTTCTTTTTTTTTCAGTGAACATCATGACTTGGATACAGCAGATATTGTGATTGAAGAAATGTGCTTCTTTTGGAAAGTTATGAAAAGTGTAGAAAAGTATGTTCCTGCCTCATTGACTCCTCTAAAAATACTTTTGAAGTCAACCTTATAGTAGGGACAGTGATTTAAGTATTTTTATGCACTATTTAGCATTGGTTGCTTTTAGCATTGGATAGCTTTTCACCTGTGTAGTGCTGGAGCAAGTTATGATGGCTCATCTTGTGAATTGGCCCTATGTTGGGATCCACAAAGAAGACACTAAGTCTAGTGTGTGGTCCATTTTCTTTGTTCAACTTTACATGTGTCAAATTCTTGAAAGTTGTGATTTCCTCAGAAGTAAATTTAATTCTTACACATCTGGGTCACTAAGGCCATTTTATTTGTTGCATAAGACCTAAAATGGCAATTTAAAAACAGAATTTAGATGAGTATCTGGTAATGGTACACCTTAGTGTCAAAAGGGGAAAAGAATTAAGGAGCTCTTTGAAATATATGGAAGCAGTAAGAGGGATTTGTCACAAATTTATTGAAATCACTATAGAAAGAGGGAAAATTCTAATTAATACAACATAAAACTTGCTGGCTCACATAAATGAAGTTTAAGACTTTCCATTTCCAATTCATTTTTTTCCAAGTAGTCACAGTGGTAGTGCCTGTCCTTGAAAAATGCAGACTTCTAAAGGTCAGGCTACTTTGAACTCTTTCAAGAATGGAGGAACCTGGAAACCCATCACTTAGAGAAGTAAGAGCTGATACTTGGCTATTCTTTCTAAGGAGCTCAGAGGTGAAGAGGAGGCCGATGGGAAGCATTGCAGTCACCCCTAGAGCTGCAGACAACCGGAGCCTTTTTTTTTTTTTTTAAGATTTGGTCAGTAGCTGGTAAGTCCTCAAAATGACAATAATTGCTACTATTGCAGTCTAGAATTTTATGTTTTATTTAGTTATCAAGTCTTCTTAGTTTCCTCCAATATTTGGCTTTTTAAAAAAATTATTACTTTAGCACTTTTGAGTAGTACAGACATGGTATTTTATAAAATGTTGCTCATTTTGGATTTGGCTGATTTCTCATGATTAGACTGTTGAGTTCTGTATATTTGAGAATACTCTAGAGGTAATATACCTCCTTTATTCAAATCATATCAGGATACACGTTATGTCAACTATTCATTCGTGATGTGACTCCTGATCAGGTTCCCTTAGGTTTTAAAAATGTATGTGCAAATGGGCTGCTTGCTAAGTGGATAATTTATAGAACAGTGTACAATAGTATCAAACTCAATGCCTGACATTTAGCACATGTGGGTTCATTCCTTCAGCAGCAGCTATTTGAGAAATTAACAAATATACCTAACATTTGAAGACTGTTTGTAAAGATACCTATTTAGTAGATAAATATTGTTATGTGCATAAATTGGACTAGTGTGAAGCAAATGGGGAGCTTGCTCGGATGCAGTTATGCCAGTGTCAGAGTAGTATATTAGTTGACTATTAGTGTTAATGACTGATGAATATGGCACATTACTGTCCATGAAGCTGACAATTGTCAGAGCTTTACCTCTTAACGACTGTGTAAACTTGGACTAGTTATTTAGTCTTCAAGTCCCACTTTTTGCAAATTTAATATAGGAAGAATGATACTTGCCTCATGAGGTTTTTGTGAAGATGAAGCAAGATGCTACTTTGTGTGTGTGTGTGTGTGTGTGATCAGAGAAGGACCTGACACTTGATAGTTATTTGATTATTGGATTCCTTGTTTTTATCCAAACCTCAAAAAGAAGTTCATTCTGTTGTTTGTAAGATCATTTTGTCTTATTCACTTGTGGGATCAACCAGATAATAATTTGAGCAACTAAGAATTTTATGCAACAGCCACCACTGCCAAAAATACAAATACCGATCAATCATATAAGGAAAGCTAAATATATAATAGCATCCTTTATCACTATTGTTGTTAATGATATTATTATTATCTTCAAGGCCAAAATGGAGCCCAACTTACCTGTGGAGCCTTCCCTTATTTCGTGTCAAGAATTGTGATGTACCTGAGATTTTACCCTATTTTCAAGTTGCTACAGTTTCATGAATACCAGCAAAAGAGAGATTTCTGAGTCTGGACAGAATGTTTCATAGTTCACACAGCAATAGCTGTGGTCAGAATACCAGCATTTCATTGCTCCTGTTTCCTGATTGCCAACTCTCATAGGAATGTAAGAGGGCCAAGTGACATCTGCATATGAGTGTGTGGGTTACAGAAGAGGAATTCCAACCCATAGAACCTAGGTCTTTATGACTCTCTGTGAACATCTCTTTGTTCCAGAGAAATAATATTTCCATCTTTTCAGTCGGCTAACTGTATAAACATCCTTGGGAAGATAACTTGGAGCAAATACATTCAGTGGAGCTGTGTATTAGATATACAGAAAAGATACCTAAGGAAAATAGTGTCACAACAGAAAGTGGAATACATCTCTTTGTTGTTATCTGTACCTCCAAGAAGGACAGTTTAGGCCAGGAACACCCCCAAAGATGAGTATTTCCTAATTCAGTATCCTCTCCTCTGATTTACTTCTTAGGCTTGGTTATACTGTTAAGCAAGTCTCGCTCACATTCTATTTTATTATTCAAATATATTTATTATTTACCACAATATAGTTTTGTGGGTATTGGGGTTCCCCCACCCTGTTTTCCCCTCCTGTTGTTTTCTCCCTAATTTTCACAGTAATATAGTACCTTAGTAAGATTAACTTTCTGCTGTTGATATGTATCATGATATGGTAGGTAAAGGCAAAGGTAGAAAATCTTGTATCACACCGTACAGGTATATTTATATGTTTCATTGAGAGTCCAACATTTACTCAGAAGTAGAGATGCATATTACAATTTTATATCCCAATATGCTAATCTCCATTATACCATTCATCTAGCAAAATATATATTGTTCATTACTTATATCTATTCATTTTGTAGCTTACAAAAAGGCTGCCTTACGTCAGAAAAAACATGATAGTTGTCCTTTTGAATCCTGGTTTATTTCACTAAGCATAATGATATCCAGTTTGGGCCACTTTATTACAAATTTAGGATTTCATTCTTTTTCATGGCTGGGTCGTATTCCATAGAGGATATAAAGCAGAATTTCTTTATCCATCTGTTTATGGCATCTGGCTTGTTTCCATTTTTTTGCAGCTCGAATTGTGTTTTGTATAAGTATATGGTTGCTGAATAAAAGGAAGACTCACAGTGAAGCAACTAAATATACCCTGACAGTAGGACACTAGATTTTTTTTGCCTTTGCCTGTATCTTCAATTCCACCATACACTTAAATTCAAGCATGTCAAACATGTAATTGTTACTACAGGACTATACTACTATAATAATATGGGAGGATATGTCAGGAGTGGAAAATGAGGAAAAAGGAAACTGAGGGAGAGGAATGGCCCATTTACCTTCAAAACTTCATCATGGAAAAAAATTTAAAAATAGGAGTATAAAAAAGAGTATAAGGCTGCAGATAAGTGTCTCATAAGCAGATTTCATTTCATTTGGCTAGAGTCCCAGGAATAAGATAGCTGTGTCATGTGGCAGGTCTATTCTCATTTGTCTGAGCACTATCCATAGTGACTTCTGTAGAGGTCACACTAGCCTACACTCCCACTACGGTGCTTTGTTCCTGACATCCACCCCAGCAACTGTTTGTTGATTTTTCTATGTAGGTCTTTCTCACTGGAGTTGAGTGTAGTTTTCATTTACATTTTCCTGATAGCTAGGGAGCCTGAGCAGTTTTTCTTATGTCTATTAGCCATTAAAATTTGATCTTTTGAAAAATATTTCCTCATTTCCTTCATGGATTTCTTAACAGGGTTGTTTGTTGTGCTGTTGTTGAGTTTCTGAAGCACTTTGTAGATCTCATGTAGTAGTCCCCTATCTGTTCTACAATGTGCAAAAATTTTCTCTGATTCTGATGGTTGCTTCTTCAGTCATATTCTTCAGATGATTATCTTTATCAAAAAAATGATTATCTTTACTGTCACCCTGGTGTATGTTCCAGAATAGGAACACTCTTGGTATATCTGAATGCTGAGACTGAGTTTTTGCTTGGACCCTCTTGTATCAACTGGTTCCTTGGACTTCGGCCCTGACCTTCTTTACTTGGCTTCTGTGATTAGCCTGCTTTTTCTGGTGTGAGCCAATGTCTTGAATTTGACTGCAGATTTGTTCCCTAGCAGGATGGACAGGGTTCTTTTCCAAATTGCTGTCTTTTGGTTCAAGCTAATGGTTTTTAGAGCACTTCAACACACGCTGAACAAACAACTCCTATCTCCCTGTGTGTTGGGTTTATATCACAGACCTATGGAAGTTTCTTTAATTGAACCACCACTTTGGATGTTCTAAATACATGCTTTTGTCATTGGTATTTCTGTAGATAGATATGAGATGCAGAGATCACAAGTAAAAGTGCTAGAGCTGTCCTTTACAAAGAAATACCATTTTTCTTCTCCTTTCATTCTCCACCAAGTAACAACACAGTTTTATGGTCAACTAAATCTAATAGCTCTCGGTCTTGGCCCATAGGCTATATCACATTGAAAGTAAAAAATTAAATCCAGTTACTTGTTCCTGAGTTATACAAAGGAGAAATGAATAGCATGTTTTCCATGAATTTTTGCCAGTGGGCATTGCTTTGAAGACCAACTTTCTGTCTGTTGCATAAACACAATGAGGAGCCTTAGTCAGTGATTCTCAGGATATAAAAGTATAAATGTTATGCTCTTTTTCCATGAGAGTATTAGAAGTGACTTTTTTTTGTCATTGAAGAAGAAAGATCAGTGGAATGTTTTTGAGGTGGTGGATACAGTTTCAGCTTAAGGCTGGTAGCATTAAAAATTGACTCTGGGCCTGGTGTGGTGGCCTAGTGGCTGAAGTCCTCGCCTTGAACATGCCAGGATCTCATGTGGTAGCCAGTTCTAATCCCGGCAGCCCCACTTCCCATCCAGCTCCTTGCCTGTGTCCTGAGAAATAAGTTGAGGATGGCCCCAAAACCTTCGGACCCTACACCCGTGTGGGAGACCTGGAAGAGGCTCCTGGCTCCTGACTTTGGATCGGCACAGCAATGGCCATTGCGGTTACTTGAGAAGTGAGTCATCTAATGGATGATTTTCCTCTCTGTTTCTCCTTTCTGTATATGTGACTTTGAAATTAAAAAAAAAAAAAACAGAAATTGACTCTTATGGGACTAAATCATGATGTAGTAGACTAATCTGCCACCTGTGGCACTGGCATCCTATGTGGGATCCTTGGTTCATGTCCCAGGTACTGCATTTATGATATGGCTTCCTGTTTATAGCCCAGAAAGGCAGTGGAGGGTGGCTGAAATGCTAGGGCCATCACACCCATGTCAGAGACTTAAAAGTGACCTACTGTCTTCTGGATTTAGATTCACTTACTCTGGCTATTGTAGCATTTGGGGAGTGAATCAAAGGTTGGATGATCTCTGTGTTTCCTCTCTGTTTAACTCTTCCTTTAAAATAAAAATTAAAAAAAAACTTCAAAAAATGATATTGGCTTATTTCACTAAACATAATACTCCTTAGTTGAGACCATTTTGTTGAAAATGGTATAATTTCATTCTATTAATAGCTGAGTAGTGTTCCATAGAGCAGATGTACCAAAATTTCTTTCTTTTCTTTCTTTCTTTTTAAAAAATTTTACTTATGATGTTTATATAACTTGTTAGGTAGGGAAGGGTAGAGGATTAGGGGAAATTAGATGAGACCATTGTTTCCAAGTTATCTTTTTCTTCTTCTTGTATCTGGGGGAAGAGGGGAAATAAGAAGAGATGTCACACCTAGTCTCCCAACGGCATCACTGCCCGGGGATCAGCCGAATGTGGAGCATGCTCTGATGGTTCTGCTAAAGTTGCTTTGATAGTTCTAAAATGCTGTTTGCCTCGCTGATCCAAGGATGAGGAAATCTTTCCAAGGTACATCTTCTGACATAATCCACATTAGAGTCTCCATTTGCCGAGATATTTACTGTCAACACTTGGCTGGGGTAGTCGACCTATTTGTTCTGCTTTTGTATGTGCTTACCAGTATGGGCCAGGTTTTGTCCACCCCCCACATCAGCCTATGCACACATTAGTTGCAATTCTCAAGGCAGTTCAGTTTCGAGCTACGTCTCTTAAGCAAACCAATGGATGCTGTGTACTGACCCAACCTTGAGTACGACAGACTCTGCCTTCACATACATCAACGGAAGCTTCAGTCTAGTCAGAACGACCCTGCAGTATCCTCCACTAGGCTTGTCCCCAACCTCAGTTCTTGTGTTCGCCAGTTTGTACAGATCTCACATGTGCTGTTTGGTGCTAGGACCTCACTTGGCGTAGTCTGCCCACTCTGTCATAGCCTTCGTATGAGCTGGTAGATATTGCGGCACACCCCACACCCTGCTTCTTAGGTGTGCCTACAGGTGCTGCAGCTTGGACCAGCCTGACCTTTCCCCAACTCCAGTATCCATGAGCATAGGAGGGTTCCATGGTCATACCAAGCCCAGCCTGTCACAATCTCTAGCTCTTAAACTAGCCAGCAGAAATTGCAGGTCCATAGGGCTAGACCCACATACCCCGCACGGAATATGCCCCCAGATCTGGATCCCTGTTGTGCTGGTAATGTCATGTCCTAGCCTAAGATTACCCATGAATTGTTCCAATGATCACTGGTTGCTACATGAATGTACTTACTTGCACACATAGGTGCATAGATAAGGGACTCTACTTATTATTAAAACAATTGTTGATATTCAATTCATATACCTTAGCGCTTATCTGTGAGATCCCCTTCAGTTGTAGTTGATCGGTCTAGTAATTTGAAGCAGCTTTCCATATCAAAACTTGGATTTCTTTACTAATGTTCTATTGAAATTTTGAGTCTATATAATCAGTGAAACTACTGATTAATTTGGATTTAAATTATAATATTATCAGTTGTTTCATATTTATCCAATATTTTATATGGTATATTCTACTTGCACCTACCTTATTTTGAGCCAGATAAATATTTTTATTCCTCTCCCCCTTATTTGCCTTCTAATATGTTTTTGTTGTAACCCTGGAGATTGCATTATATATCATATGTAGCCTGATAATATTTAGTATTTGATCACTTCTGAGACAATCATAAAACCTGATGTAACTTTTATACTCATAATAATTCCAGTTGCCTCTCTCACATTTGCATTATTGCTACTTACTTTAATTCTGCAAAACTTTAAACTAATTTTATTCAGCCAGAACTGATTTATATTTCTCCATATGTTTAATCTTTTGTCATTTCCTGAGGAATTCTTAAAATCATTTTTTTTCTGACTCTACTTAATAAAAAATCTATTTTATTTGTCCAGAATGTCTTTCACATTTTTCCTGGAATTGAAAGTAATTCCTTTCTCTGTAGAGAAGTCTGGGTTGGCTGTTATTTTTGTTCAGGATATCCTTCTGTTGTCTTCTGGCTTCTATGATTCTATTGAAAGGTTAGCTGTCAGGTTTATTGTTCATTTCAAATGTTAACCTGACCTGTTTTCTTCTTTAGATGGTTTGAAGATTTTCTTTTCCTTCAATTTTCAAAAGTTTTACTATGGTATGCCAAGATGTGAGAGTTTTTGTATTTTTTTACGGTTAGTGTTTTTAGCACTTCTTGATCCTTTGACTTGATGCCTTGGATCAATTTTTTTTTAAAAAAGACCTGGTTGTTACCTTTACAAATATTGTTTCTTCTCAATGTTCCTTCTGCATTTTTGGAATAATAAATACACATGTAAGGCTTTTTCATATTATTCTCTACATTTCTTAGAAATTTCTGCATTTTCCATTTTTTACCATTACAATTATTCACCTTGAATTTTTTTCTTTTTTTTGAGGATATTTTGTTTTGTAATTTTAATTTATTAATCAGTCAGTATTGTTGCACATATTTATGGGGTATAATGTGACATTTTCAATATTGTGTAAAATGTGTAATAATCAGATCAGGATAACTGGAATAATGATCACCTCAAATATGCGTCTTTTTTGATTTATGATCATTCAAATTCCCCTACTAGATATTTGGTAGCATTCAATTAATTATTATCAGCCAGGATCATCCTACTTAGCTAAAGAACATTTCATATTATTCCTCATACCCAAGTGCATCTCTGTATGCATTTGATGTCCTCCCTTATGCTTTTCATCCCCCACACTCCTCCCAGGCTCTGTTAACCACTAATATATTCTCTATTTTTTTGAGGTCAATATATTAGCTTCCACTTATTTTAAATTTTATTGTTATTTTTAATTTATTCACTTTTATTGGAAAGGAATATCAGATTTATGAAGAGAAAGAGATAGAACAACAACAACAACAAAAAGATCTTCTGTCTACTGGTTCACTCTCCAAATGACCACAACTGCTGGAGCTGAGCCCACCTGAAACCAGGAGTCAGGAAGCTCTTCTTGGTCTCCCTTAGGGTGTAGTGTCCCAAGGCTTTTGAACATTGCCCACTGCTTTCCCAGGCCATAACTTGGAAGCTAGATGGAAAGTGGAGCAGGCAGATTATGAACTGGCATTCATGTTGGATCCTGGCACTTGAAAGGTGAGGATTTAGACACTGAGCCATCTCCCAGGGCCCTTAGCTTCCGTTTAAATGATAACATGTGGTATTTGTCTTTTTGTGCCTGACTTATTCCACTTCACACAGCATTCTCCAGTTCTACTCACATCGTAGAAAATAACGGAATTTCATTCTGTTTTTCAGTCTGGTTGTTTATTCATAATTTATGTCTTGGTACAATAATTTTACATTCAAGGGCTTTCGATTTTATATTGTTAAAATTATTTCTGACTGAGTTCTGAACATTGTTCATGAAAACAATGGTGATTCTGTGTAGCATATTATTCTAGAGAGAAAAATATTTTTTCTTCTGGCAAGTATCCAGAGTATATGACCTAGTTCTAATTAAGAGTTGAGCTGAATCAAGTACCGATTTCAAACTCAATAAGATTATTTACCTCTGATTTGTCTTCACTCATAAAATCTTTTTCTCAAAACTCTCCAATTGGTCCTTGTGGACTTCTCAGAGCTTCTCCTTTGAGGATCTTGAACTGCAAATGTGTCTATACAAAAACAGTAAGTACATCATAGCCTTTCTGAGATTTTCTGTTTTCTGATTAGCTTAGTTGCTAGGCCTATGCATCAGCAAATATTCAAGACATGTGTACTATTGAGCTTATCTCAGTGAATTTCCCTCTTTTGAGGGGATATTGGCCTCTTCAATCCCCATCTGTCTTGAGAGGTATTAGAAACCTTTGTACAGTATTTTTTTCTATATTTAATCTAGCATTTCTAGTTTTTGTTTGGGATGCTTACATGCTACTCCATCACCGGAACAAAAGTCACAACTTAGCTTCAAACAACACACTTTAAATTGCTAAAATAAATGCATGAGCAATTCATGTATTTCTTGATGAGTAACCATTGGATAAATGACCAGAGAGTAGAAGCATGTCATCTGGCTCAATATGAGTATGCTATTTTTTTTAAGATTTATTTATTTTTATTGGAAAGTCAGATATACAGAGAGGAGGAGAGACAGAGAGGAAGATCTTCCGTCCGATGATTCACTCCCCAAGTGAGCCGCAATGGCCGGTGCTGCACCAATCCGAAGCCGGGAACCAGGAACCTCTTCCGGGTCTCCCACGCTGGTACAGAGTCCCAAAGCTTTGGGCAGTCCTCAACTGCTTTCCCAGGCCACAAGTAGAGAGCTGGATGGGAAGTGGAGCCGCGGGGTAGAACCGGCGCCCATATGGGATCCCAGTGTGTTCAAGGCGAGGACTTCAGCTGCTAGGCCATGCCCCGGGCCCAAGTATGCTATTTCTGATGGACTTTTATCAAACATATTATGCTAAGATGGATGCACCTTTATACTGCAAATAGCTTAATATAACCTAAGATTCACAGTTAATTAAAATTTGCATAAAGTATAACACTCCCGTTCTATCATTAATTTATTTGATCTACCATAGAAAATCTCTAATTAAACAGGAATGTGAATACTGATCCAATATATACTTATTTTGATGCATGTGCTTTAATTGTTCTTGCTAAACACTGAAGATTATCTGGATTTGGAGATTTGTTATTTTCTTGTTAAGATTTTAAATGTTAACATTTTCATATATTTATGTATGTGCAAATTTGTGGATTAAAAAGCATAAACAAGTTGGTACAAGCAGCTGCCATGATGCCAAATTGCAGTCTAACAAAGAGCTTTTATTCTTTTTTAAGAACAAGTTCTTACTGTAAAGGAGGGAGTAAGGCTTGATATAATACAGTAAGTAATCTTTGGGTAGTGAATAGCTAACATGCAATCAAGAAACTAACATGCCAAAAGGCCTTCATTGACTTATGTATTAGTTTAGACTGCTATAAAAATGTCCATAAGTTAGGCAACTTAAACAATGAGCATTTATTTCTCATATCTTTGGAGGCTGAGGACCCAATATCTAGGCACTAGGAAATTCAGTGTCTGGAAAGGGCATATTCTCACCACGTCTTTGTGTTACAGAACGGATAAAAAAGCTCTCTAGAACTGTATTAATAAGGGCACTATTTCTGTTTATGATTGATCCATTCCTTTTTTTAAAATGATTTATTTGAAAGACAGAGGGAGAGAGAGAGTGAGCGAGAGAGATTTTACATCTTTTGATTTACTTCCCAGGTGTTCACAGTGTCTAGAGCTGCACCAGAGTGAAGCCTGCAGCTGTGAGCTTCATCCATATCTCCCACGTGAGTGTAGGGACTTTTGTCTTTCACTGTTTTCCAGGTGCATTAGCAGGGAGCTGTATTGGAAGTAGAGAAGCTGGTACTGGAACTGACACCCAAATGGAATGTTGGCCTCACAGGTAGCAGCTTAATATATTTTGCCACAACTCTGGTCCCAAGGGCTCTATTCTTATGATCCAATCACCCCCTAAGATCCTGCTTCCAAAGAGTACGATATTGGGGTTAGGATTTCAACATTGGCCTGGGGTGGTTGGGGGAAGATTCATTTCATTTATAACACCTTGTACAACATGAATTTAAGAACAGCTTCTGGCTCAAGGCCCATTTATAATAACGGACTCATTAAATGATGTTGTCAAACTTCACATTTCTTTGTATGTTTGACATAAACTTCCCCTTTTCTTTTTTTTTCATCTTTTTTTTCTTTAGATTTATACTGTGTCATAAAAAAGCTTGCTTCAACAACATTTCTTCATCAAGTTGGATTATTCAAACAGAAGAGAAACATGTTCTCCCCTATCTTTTCTATAACATATGTTTTGAAAAGACTCTCACAGCATAGTATAAGTTGTGTGCCTGATCACAGGCTCATTATCTATAAAGACATAGTATTAAAAACACATTTTTGTTCAGTGGACCTCTTTGAGGTCAGAAAGCAAGCCACACTGACTTATACCACAACATGAGTATATAGGGAAGTATGTCCATTTCTTACACCTTTTTTGCCTAGATTCTTGGGAATAATGCTTTTGTAAATAACCTAGAATTATCTTTAGGATCTTGCATCATCACAGTAAACCTGGGAGAGATATTCAGAAAGCTGTAGGACCTTTTTCCCACCAAACTCACAATAGGCTGGATTTTGGTGGTTTATAAGGTGCTCAAGTTTGGGGTTTGATAGCGCCCTTTTCCCTGATTCATACATTTTTGGTGTGAATATATGTTGGGAAACAAACAAACAAATAAAACTTTACTTAGCAAGCAAAGAGTCAACCTATGAGGTCATCTAGACACATTGCATCAAAATATCCCTCTTGTAATAATGACCAAGGAAAAGGTTGGAATCTCCTCATCTCTTAGCTCCTCCTTCCCACCACCTGCTAGTGGTGGTTGTATTGAATTGCGTTTGCACTCTACAGATTCTTCATGCTTGGAGTTTGGCTATCATTTGAATGAGCAATGAATGTATAAAGCTCCTTGGCCAAAGAAGCTAATTACTCAGGTTGTGAATGTTTTTGTTCTGCGCCCTTGCTTCTCTTCTGAACATTTCCTTTGATCGTCTAGCTTCTCAAAACTCCTGGTTCCTGATGGTGTTAGAATTATATTTTGTCATTTGTGTGTGGCACAGAGGTGTTAATGCCTCAGAAGGACGAATGTTAAAACTACATGTGCTCTGGAAGTGGAGACCACGCCAGGGAATTAACTCATACATCTAACATTTACTGATTTGCCTGTGATCTACTATAGGCTTTTTAAAATATTTTAAACTTCAGTTTTCTTGATAAGAGAGAATCACAGCCTCATTTTACATTCATAGAATCTGAAGTTCAGAGAGGTGGAGCAACTTACCTAAGGCCATGTAATTCTTCATTGGTGGCATTGATATTCAAAATTTTGTATAACTTTGATTGTAAGACCTGACTTCTTTTTAAAGAGTCAAGTAATAGGATGAAGTTTAGCTATGGAGTCAGGAAAATACTGTGGCAGTTATACTCATGCCCTCTCCTTTTCAGAAAAAACTAAACAATTGGAAGAAATGAGAACTGTGATGCTAATGAAAACCAGAATCAGTTGCATGATTTTAAACCTAGATCTGTAACAAGGACACCTGTTAAAGTTAGTACAGGTACCAGGAAGCAAAAGGACAGGAGATCAAGCAGGCCTGCCATGGAAAGCGTAGATTGCAATCTAAGAGCTGAGGCCAAAGATGGATCAAAACAAGGTGCAAAGGTAGGCAGAGATAAGGTTGAGTGTATAGAAGTTCAGCTTAAAGAAGCAAGGTTGGGGGAGCAGATTTATAAAATCACCATTATCTGCATAAGCATTTGTGGCTCGCCATTTAGGGACATGTTTTATAGATAGGTACTATAAGATTTAAAGGGCCAGAGTATACAACGGCTAGGAGACAACGTAGTGTAGCATGGGGCATGGCCAAAAAAAGTAGGTGAATGTCCTGCAAAGCGGTGATTAAGGCTACGTAACACTAAGACTTGCAGAACACTAATTAAAAGCTGCCAAGTATTATATCCCTCAGATCAAAACCTCTGAAAGGAGATAGGAAAGCAGTCCAGCTAAGCGTTTCAACTAGATAGGAATACAAGACAGAAAGTGACAATTAAGTCTATTTCCCAAAATAGCAGTTGCTGCTACTAGTCAATGTACACATTTGTTTTCCAGTGTAAAAGGGATTGTTAATCTCTCTATTGTCTTTTGGACCACACCCACAGATTAGCATTGCCTTCAGTCTCATCAACCACCAAACTCTGGCAACCATTAAATGGAATTTTCCAAGTGCTTTAGTTCAGGCCTGTTAAGCGTCACAGCTCACAGGCTATGCCTAGGTTCCTTTTGCACCTGGAGAAGATGGGTGGGGGCTGGTTTTCTTTTCGAACTCAATGACTAATACACACCTGCACATTCTTTTGTTCCTATTGGCAAGAGAAACATTCACAGAACAGCTTGAAAAGAGTGTTGTGACGACTTTTGAGCAATGATTCCATTATAAGCCTTGTTTCCTTCTGAACTGACTTGGTAAAATTTTGCAGAATTTTAGAATTTCTGTCTTGAACTTGCGATAACTTCTTTTTTTTCTTGCTTAAGTTATCAGACTTTATGGGAAGGAATGTGATCATGATAGTTTCTTTTGGTGTAAATGGATGCAACAATATATATTTTCTGATTTTGGCTATCATCCTAGCCATTCTGGGGAACCTGGGTATGGTTTCAAGACTGTGGTGCTCTTCTTAGAAGCTGGTTTTGAGGAATTGTTGCTGTAGTTTTTGTGCCTTGCTAATCTACTCAAGCAAGCATCAGTACATTACTCTCTTAAAAAGGAAAAAAAAATATTGTACGAGACGATTTTAAGGTCAAGGGGAAATACAGGAGAGATTTGGAAAAGACACAAGGAACTGGAAAAGAGTAAGATCCAGGCTGACATTCAAATGTCTAACTCACTGTTAACAGCAAACCTTCATACATAATAGGTAGCCAAAAATAGTCCACCATGTTACTGCAGCAGATTGTGAATATCACTTGAAAAGCCAGAGCTGGAGAAGAATAAATTCAGGCAAAGTTTTACAAGATAGACTATTCAAAAGGATCAAAGACAGAATCAAAGCAGGAATCCAGGCTCTGGAAAAACAATGGGCACAAAAGAATGTTGGCAAGTATCTAGGTAAACAGAAAAGAACAGCCAGAGCTGAGTTGAAGCCAGCAAGTCCTTCTAGGCCTCTCACATGGGAGCAGGGAGTCAAGGCGTTGGACTGTCCTCTACTGTTTCCCAGGCCACAAGGAGGGAGCTGGATGGGAAGTGGAACATCCAAGACATGAACTGGCACCCAAATGAGATCCTGGTACATGCAAGGTGAGGATTTAGCCTTTCTAGGTCATCACAGCAGGCTGCTCTGTAGTGTTTTGAAAGGCAGGGTGAATAGGCCCATTTCATAGTCGTTTGCAGTGCAGAACTCAGCCTCTATTTGCCTTGTTTCAGTCCAGCTTCACACATTTGTTATTCTTGCCTGATTCAGGTTAGAGATTTGAACTTGTTACCCATGGTAGAGAACATCTTCTTAGTACTCTACCTCCAAATCCTCTCAGTTCCTGCGAACATTACTGCCAGTCATCATCAATGACTTTGTCCTAATGTCTGCAATTGTTCTGCCTGTATTTAATCACAGGGGATTAAGGGAGCTCTGATCTGGTTCTTTCACACTTCAGCAGCATATTGGGTTGCTCAACCAATGCCAGTTTTTTACCCCCAAATACCTAGACTCTTTTCCTTTTTCTTATAAATAAACTCAATCTTCGCATTCCTCCTTCAGTATCTGGGTTCTTTTTTTATTTATTATTTTCAATTCATTAATTACATTGTATTATGTGACACAGTTTCATAGGTACTTGGATTCTCCCCACCCCTCCCCAAACCCTCCCACCATGGTGGATTCCTCCACCTTGTCAGTATCTGGGTTCTTGCCTGGTTCAGTAATGTTGAGTACTATACTGATTTCCTATTTAGCATGCAATTTCTGCTTATGGGTATGTGGCAGCAGTCCTTCCTTAAGGAACACATTTATTTGTGAGTAGTTTTCTAGGACATGTATTCAATTTAAAGCCTTTGCTTAATCACCTTTTAATCTTATATGATCTGTCCCAAGGGAATATGTAGTGCATCCATTTGTAATGAGTGTTATTCACAAAGTTGGTATTATACAACACTGATATTTGTCAGAAGACTGTATTATCAATGAACAGTCTAAAAACAAAAAATGAATAAGAAATGAAATTAAGGAAGTAGACTGGTAAATTCCATGTGTTGTTTGTAAAATATTGTTCTATGATACATTTCCATGTATATATCCAAAACAGCTTTGACAAACTAAATTTAAAATGATTGAAAGGAAAACTTGGTTAAAGCCTTTGGAGCATGTTAGAAGATAAAAAGATTCTCTCCTTGTAGTTAATATCCCCATTTAACCGTGACTAAGGGTGCTTGTTTCTCCACACCTTTGCCAACAGTGACTATTGCCATTTGAAAGTATTTGACAAATTGGAATGCAAAAGTCACAAATTTTACCTTTAGTATGTAATCCTCCCTGAAAATTATTAAGACTAGTTGTGCAGTCTGTGCACAAGGCTATATTTTAGAATGTAGAAGTGGTTAATTTCTTCCCTAACCCTCCATTTTAAATTTTCCACAGAGCTTTGTTTTATGCAATGCTATCCATTATGACTAGAGATGTGTTCCAAACAGTATCTCACCAATCATTCAAGTCTTGGTAAACCTGTAATGTTTGCAATTTGTGTCTACTGCACATATTTATCTATTTACTCCACTTTCATCATCTGTAGGAAAACAGCTATATTTGCCTCAGTAGCATCATTAGGGAGAAAAATAAGTTAGCAACTTTCACCCATTTGTATTCCTTTATCTGATTTACTATGGAATGTGATAGTTTGATTTGTGAAGTAACAATGCTGAATGAAGACTCAGAACAGTAGCAAGGAAAATATTTTTTAACAGAAAGCCTTTTTTTTCATTGTTCCACCAGTTGGAAAGGTAAAGTATTCAGGAGGGAAGAGTATGTCATCATAAAACTGAGTTAGATAATAGGCAATAAGGCATAACAGCATTTCCTAACCCCTTCTATAAAACTTATAAAAATCGTCAAGAAGCAATTACACAGAACAGTATATCACTAGGGTGTGCACTCTCTTTAGTTGCCTTGTGATTTTTCCATAAATGGTAAGCATATTGCTTGGTAGAATTAGAAATACACAGGAGCTCTCTCTAGCTTGGCATTCCCTAGCTTGCATCGGCACAGCTGTGGTTTCTTGCTTATTTTTTTTTTTTAAAAGAATGTCCAATTGTTTTCATGCCCCACCTCTAATAACATCCAGTGGGAACATACTAAGGTGTAAAGCTGCCTTCTCTATTTCTGTGGTGAAGCAAGGTTTTAGCATTTTAAAGAATGGCTTTTGTAAGTCATTTATTGGGGCCTTGTCCTCCGCATTGTCACATGGGACAGCTAATATTTTGGAAGAGAATATTCCCTACTCATTTACTTAATACACTTTTTGTTATTCCTTCTTGTACTTTGCCAAGTGTTTGCTAAGAGAAAAAACCTATGAAGAGAACTACATTACAGTGAGAAAACAAATGAAGAAATGTAACGAGCCACTGCATCAGCTGCTTGTGCCAACGCACTAAAAAGAAATCAGGAATCGTACCCCAGAGACAGCTCTGGTAACCTCTGATTTACGATTTAATTAGGATTCCTGAAATCGTGTATTATATGGGTTAATGTGAGAGCATCCCTGACAGTGATCGAACCAATCATCACTTTTTTTGATAAGTCTCATTCTTCTCAATATTTATGTATATTCTAATAATCTGTAAAAAATTTAGATTTCTCTGAATCTAGATTTCCAGCATCAAATATTTTAGTGTTTCATCATTGTAATGGTTAACTTTATGTGTCAACTGGACTTCACCATTGGGGACAAAGGTACTTGGTGATATATTATTCTGAGTATGTCTGTGAGGATATTTTTGGATGAGAATAACAATTGAATTGGTAGAGTGAGAAAAACAGATTGCCCTTTCTCAGGTAGTTGATCTCATTCTATCAGTTTAAGATTAAGCAGAATAAAAAGGCTGGCCATCCCATGAGTAAAAGGGAATTCCCCTTGCTTGTGTGCTTTACTCGGCACATTGGTCTTTTCCTAACTGTAGATGCACAATTAACCATTAATTTTTCTTGGATCTTAAGCCTGTCAGCTTTTAAACCAGAACTACATAAAGGATCTCTTGTATCTCTAGTCTGCTGATTGTAGGTTTTGGAACTTCTTAATCTTCATAAGTGTAATGAAGTTAAATAATAATAATAAAAAAAGTCAATGCTTTATTACATATCTCTTTGTCAACATATAGAAACACATATTAAATATCATAAGTGTACATATATGTGTATACACACACATACACACACATGTATACAAGCATCCTGGTTCTTCTGTTTCTCTAAGGAATACTGACAAATATGATTAGTAAATAGATCATTTGCCTTAGAAATGAGGATATGCTCCAGCAGGTTCTCTAGTATTTATTGCTCATCTGGAACACATGACCTTGAGGGTATGTACAATCTCTACATTATACTGGTCTGTTACTATCAGCGATAAGATTGACTCTGGGTCCGGTGTGATAGCCTTGAGGCTAAATCCTTGCTTGCAGTGGCTGGGATTCCATATGGGCTCCAGTTTGTGTCCTGGCTGCTCCACTTCCCATTCAGCTCCCTGCTTCTGGCCTAACAAAGCAGTCAAGGACGGCCCAAAGCCTTGGGACCCTGCATCCATGTGAAAGACCCGAAAGAAGCTCTTGGCTCCTGACTTCAGATGAGCTCATTTCTGGCCATTGCAGCCAACTGGGTAGTGAACCAGCAGAAGGAAGATCTTTCTTTCTATATCTCCTTCTCTCTGTAAATATGCCTTTCTGACAAAGTAAAATGAACTAAAATAAAATACATTTTTAAAAAAAATTGACTCAGTGATGACAGCAAAATTCTTCTCGTGATTTTGAGACACTAAGAAAACTATGGGCAATTGTTTCAGAGGAGTTTAAACATTAGCTATCTTTTCTCTTGTTTTTAAGTATCTTTAGGATACAGAATGTGAGAAAATTGAAACTTAAAAATAATATGAGATTTCCATGAAGTATTTTCGGTATACTTGTATTGTCCATTTGGCACATTCCATGATTTGTGCACAGTAGATGTGGAAGAAATGTGAACACTCCCAGTTATGCAATACTTTTTATCATCTCAATATGTTTTGCTAGTTGTGAGAAATACAGCATGGCCTTCTGGGTGCAACTTTTCCCTTGGACCACCTGCAGGGGTGAAAGAGTGCTGATAATCCTGGAAGAAGCACTTTCTCAGGTATCGGTTCCTCATTGACATTAAATTATGTGTCCTACTTGGCATTCGTTTCCCAGAAGATTATGCAACTGATTTTCTGTTTTATAAAAGTTATTAAAATAGGCATGATGAAAATTAATAATGTGGGTTATTTAGTAATTGTTGATAAATGGAATAGGGAAGTGTGATCCAAATTGTAGGGACCCAAAGCGTAAAATGAACTGATTGTTATCTTCTTTTTATTTGAATATCCTATCTTCCAAACATTCTCAAATTCTGCAGCAAAATTTGTATGAAAAAAAATGAAGGAAATTTCTTAAAGAATGACAACAAGCAAAGAAGAGGTAGTTCAGGGAACTTAAGCTTTAATTTTATAATTTCTATCTGACCTAAGTCAGTAGTGAAAGTTACTTGATGCACTCTGGGAGGTTTAATGGTTGTCTAGGGCCGGATGTGATAGGCAAATGCATCTATCAGCAATAACACATCACCATGGAGTAATCGCATTTGTGATCTCACAAGAATTAAGGAGGCAATGAAGGCAAAATGCTTCCCAAGGAAAACACATAGATTTCTTTTCTGACAATTCTGAGATGAAAATCTTGTGAGTCAAGGTTCTATTTTCCACTTTTAGTGCTAGTGATGCAGATCGAGTTATGGAATTTTAATCTGATTTATACAGCAAGTGCCCTCAATTTTACTATTGTGGGTTTACATCGTCTGCCAATGAATCATTAGGTTGAAACCATCTCTTTGAATTTGCAAGGAAGTATCATTAAGTATCATTAGTTCATTCTAATTGAGTGAGGTGATATCTTATTGTGATTTGGACCTGCATTTCCTTGGTGTCTAATTATACTGAGCATTTGTTTTCCACATATTTTTGGCCATTTGCTCATTGTTTAACTTGAATAATTTTTCTGTTGTTGAGTGTGTTTTGAGTTGATGATATATTTTGGGTTTTTAATGCTTTGTTGGATGACTAGACTGCAAATAGTTTCTTCCATTCTATCTGGTATTACTTCACTCTAATTTTTTCCATCATTATGCAGAAACTTCTGATTTTAATATCATTCCATTTGTGTTTTTGCTGCCTGTTCTTTGAGATCTCATCCAAGAGTATCATTGACAATACCAATGTCTTCAAGTGTTTCCTTTTCTTTGCTAGTAGTTTCACAGTTTCTGGTGTTAAGTTAAATTTAGATCTTTGATCCATCTTGAGTTACTTTTTATATATAATAAGAAGTGGAGCTCTAATTTTATTTTTCCATATATGTATGTCCAGTTTTGCCTATATAATTTATTGAAAAGGCATGTTTTCTGCAATGTATGTTTTTGGCATCTTTGCCAAAAATCAGTTGGCTGTAGGTTCATAGGTTAATTTCTAAGTTCACTATTCTATTTCACTGATCAATGTATCAACTTTGTATGCCTGTGTAATACTATTCTTATTACTATAGCTTTGTGTAGTACTGTAATGCCTTCAGCTTGAATTTTTTTTTTTTTTTTTGCTTAGACTTGCTCTTAATTGAAACTAGCATACCAGGAAGTAACAATACATTGCAGAATTCATCTCTACTCTGAATAAAAAGAAGACTCCTAAAGAAACTAAAAAATATATCTTGATTATATGATGTCAGCTTTTTTTACCGTTATCTGTTTCTATGATACCAGCATACTCTTAAGTAACAGAATGCTGGACTTGTGACTGTTGCAGGACTATACTGTTATAATAATATGGGGGTGAAAACGATCGGGTGGGGAGAATGGGGAGAGAAGAAGGGAAGGTGGAAAGATGAATCCCTATACCTACAAAACCATATCATAGGAAATAATAATAACAATGAAAAATGCAAAAAGGAGAGAATTTCTTTGGCTATCCTGTTTCTTGTGGTTCCATATGAATTTGAGGATTTTTGTCTAATGGTATAAAGAATATCACTGATATTTGAATAGAGAACACATTTAATCTATAGATTACATGAGAGTATACAAACAATTACATAGTCCTAATCCTACAAAAAGGAACATCAGTTTTTGTTCCAGGTGATTTATAAATATTTTATGATTTTCATTGTAGAGCTCTCTCACCTTTTTGGTTAAATTTGATTCCAAGTACTTAATTTTCTTGATAGCTATAGTGAATGAAATTATTTCTTGATTTCCATTTCCTCAAAATCAGCATTTGTGCATAAAAATGCTAGTATTTTTATATGTTGATTTTGTACTCTGTGACTATCCTGAGTAGGGTTATCTGTTTTTAACAGCATTTAGGTTCCTGCAACACAATATTATGTCATCAGCAAACATGGATATTTTAACTAACTCCTTTGCAATTTTGATGTTAAATTTAGTAGATAACATTTATGAGAGTTGCTGCATTCATTTTTTACTTGGAATTTGTACGTAGATTAGCTAGCAAAAGAAGCATAAATGGTAATAGTGGAGCCAAAATTTGCCTAGGACTGAGGAATCTCCTGTGGTGTAAGAATTTTAATTTTAAAACCAAAATGATCCTTGGAAAATCAGAAAGAGTTTGTAACAATGGGCAAGGGTGAAACATCAAGGAAAATATGGGCACTGGGTATCTGGGTAGAAATGGGGACTTCTAAAAGGAAGCAGATTGAAGAACTCATTTAAGGGGCCAGTGCTGTATCGCCAGCATCCCATTTGGGTACTGGCTTTAGTCCTGGATGCTCCAGAACCCGTCCAGCTCAGTGTTAATGCAGGTGGGAGAGCAACAGAAGATGGCTCAAATGCTTGGCTCCCTACCACCCATCTGAGATAACCGGATGGACTTCCTGGAACCTAAACAGAGTCCTTTTGTGTCCATTTAGAGAGTGAACTAGTACATGGAACACCTCTTTCTCCCTCTCTTCCCCTCCCCCACTCACCTCTTTCCCTCACCCTCTCCCTCTGTCCCTCCATCTCTCTTCTACTCCATCTATCTCTCCCTCCTACAAAGAATTACAGATATATATTTATGCTATATCTTCTTTACTTCTGTTTCTGGGAGATAGTATACCATTTTCTGGCTTTTCCAGAGGTAGTTTTTAAATTTATAATTTACAAATAATAGTTTCTACTGTTTTTTTTTTTGAAAGTCTTATCTTATTGAACACATGCTGTGAAAGGAAAATTTTACAATTTAGGATTCTAGAGTTGATAAGAGAAATAAGTAAAATAGTGAGACAACAGCCTTGAAAGTAGGCCGGGATTTCTAGATGGATTATCAAGTAAACTGAGGCTCTAATACTGCATGTGTATGTGTGTGTTTAAGTTGGGTTGTATACTGAGAGATGCTAAATCTGAGGCTCATTCTTTGGAAAGTTTCATACAGCCAGAATTTTATAAAAGTTATTGAGTTGCCAAATTTTTTATAAAAGTTTCAAATGTGTGTGTGTGTGTGTGTGTGTGTGTGTGTATTCCATAGATATAGTTCCAGGAGGACAACCTTCATCAGATTTTGCAAAGACAGAATTTTACTTCATAATCACAGGAGTAATTCACCACTAATCACCACATTCAATAACTAAAAAGTGGGAAGATCACAGCTCTACTGGAACATAAATATGGGCTAAAAATCAGAGTCATATCCAAAAGCAACCATTTCATTTCTACTCATTTTTTGTATTCTGTATTAGCTGCTGCATATTCCAAAACCTATGATGTTTGTGTTTTTGAGTATCAGCTTATTTCACCAGGAAATGGTGGATTCAAGTTGCAGCCACTTTATTGCAAAAGAGAGGACTTAATTCTTTTTTGGGGGGGATGTTGGGTAGTATTCCATAGTATTTCACATTTTCTCCTAGTTTTTCACATAACATTTCCACATTTTCTCTATCTACTCTTCTGCTGATGGACATATGGGTTGATTCTATATGTTAACAATTGTGAACTGAGCTGCAATAAACATAGGGACACACATAATTCTCTAATACGCTAATTTCATTTTTTGTTTGGGTAAATTCCCACCAGTGGGAAGGCTGATTTCAAAAGACCAATGTGAATTCATTAGTAGGGATAAGTTTAAACGTGCATTCATAGTCCTTTACCAATGTTCTACTCTATATAAAAGCTTGAAATGCCCAATAATGCAGTTTTCTTAATTTACTGGTGACCTTTTAGGAAGAGAGAGTTTAAAGTGAAGTTGAAAAGAGAAGTAACATTTCTAATAGATATATATGTTTGGAGAAAAAAATCATATATACTACATTTTCTCTTTGCAAACTACATGGTATGCAGTTTATTATGTTATGCTTATATTATTAAAACTTATGATCTATGACACATGAGGATATGATATTCATAATTTCACAAATATATGAAATTTCTTAAATTTCACAAATACACAAAATGTCATAAATATATGAAAATTAAAATTATCATAGAAAATATAATTAAAAGATAAGTTTATCTTGAGGAAAAACATCACCTAGAAGAAGCTCAATTTTATTTGTAGACATTTTAAATATGTTTACTATGGCTTATGACCACAGTTCATCAGGAAATAATTGCTTCCTTGGTCAGTTTTCATCACCTATTCAACTTCAGGAAGAGAAAAACAAGCAGTTCAGGAATGTAACTTATAAAGTATCTTTAAAAAGATGATGGACATTGAGCTGGCATTGTGGTATATTGGGTTAAATTGCCACCCGTCATGCTGGCATTCCAAATCAGAGTGTTGATTTAAGTATTGCTGGGCTCCCAATCCAGCTACATGCTACTGTATCTGGAAAGGCAGTAGAGTATGGCCTAAGCATTTGAACCCGTTTCACCCAAATGGGAGGCTTGGTTGCAGTTCCAGAATTCTGGCTTTGGCCTGATTCAGCACTGGCCATTAATGAACCAGCAGATATACTTTCCTCTCTGTCTCTTCCCCCTTTCTATTTCACTTTGCCTTTCAAATCAGTAAGATAAATCTGAAAAAGGATGGTGGACAATGTATGTTATAAAGAAATTATGCATACATTTCAGAAATTTTTTCACCACAGATAAATTTATCAATTGACTTTATTTCTGTGAACATTTTCAAGTTCCTTTAAATTATTTTGCTTTCATAGCTTAGCTGGAAATAACGTTTTCATATAAAGATTTATTTATTTTTATTGGAAAGGCAGATATACAGAGAAAAGGAGAGACAGAGAGGAAGGTCTTCTGTCCCATGGTTCACTCCCCAAGCTGCCGTAACAGCTGTCTGAGCTAATTTGAAGCCAGGAGTCAGGAGCTTCTTCTGGGTCTCCCACCGTCTTTGATTGCTTTTCCAGGCCTCAGGCAGGGAGCTCAATGGGAAGTAGGGACATGGGGATTAGAACCGGCTGCCATATGGGATTCTGGAGCATTCAAGGCAAGGACTTTAACCACTATGCTACAGCGCTGGGCCCTGGAAATAACTTGTAAGTAAGTGCTGCCTCTTTTTACTTCCTAAGCTTATTACATATAATATCGACAGGCTGGAAGCTGAGGAAAATCCATGGTGAAAATTCAGCTTTAAATAAAAGTAAAACCATTCAGAAGTTGAACATGAGAACAAGGATGGAAGTGGATCTAATGATAAGAAATGCGTTTTTTTAGCTATGCAAAGCTTTATTTTTTTACATTTTATTATTGTTATTATCATTTCATGATACAGTTCCAAAGGCTCCTGGCATTTCTCTTATCCCCTCCCCAATTCCCTCCCCCACACCTAGTTCCTCTATATCATTACTAAAATATAATTCTTCATACACAGTCATATGTCCAACATTGTGGGCATGGACAATGGCAGAGAGTCCAGCATCCTATTGTCAAGATATAGTGAACAGATTCATTGTAAGTCCATCTTTGTCTGGAAGTAGAAATGAATACTACTGGATGTTAGTCTCCATTTCACAGTTACTGTACATCCCCTTAAACGAAAAGTCATAATACAAAGTCAACAACATGAAGAAAAATAGAAATTTACAAGGCCATGAAGTTAAATGACATGTTGCTAGATATGACAGTCTCCGTTACACAGCTACTATACATCCCCTTAAACGAAAAGCCACAAAACAAAATCAACAACAGACAGAAAAAAGAAATTAACAACACCATGAAGTTAAATAACATGCTACTAAATGACTAACATGTAGCTGAAGAAATGAAAATCAAGAACCTTCTTGCAGAAAATGATGCTCCTGTATGATCTATGAGTGATTGAAAAATTTAATCAGAAGAAAGTGTTTTGAAGAGATGAACTAACAGAAAACAACAAAACCGATGCAATATAGTTCCTGCTGATTTTTGTTGAAGTGTGTCTGTTCTAGACAATAAATAGATGAGTTTTGTTTTTTAACCATCTACTAATCTATGGTGTTTGATTGAGCTTACGCCAGTTATATTCAGACTTAATATTCATGCGTGGTACATTCATCCTGTCATTTTAGGAATGGGTTGTTCATTGGTTTAGCCTTCTGTTTTCATTTTACTGGGATGTTCTTCCCATTTGCCTTTGGCTTTGGTAGGTGCTATTCCTCTTCTCTGTGAAGAGAACATCTTTAAGTATCCTTTGTAGGGCAGGTTTGGAAGAGGCAAATTCTTTTAGCTTTTCTTTACTGTGGAAGAATTTTACTTCATTTTCAAAGACAAAAGAAAGCTTTGCTGAATATATTATCCTAGGTTGACAATTTTTTTCTTTCAGAATCTGCAGTATGTCACTCCATTCTCTTCTGGCCTATAGTTTCCTGTGAGAGATCTCCTGTGAGTTTAATTGGCATTCCTTTATATGTCAATTGATTTTTTTCACATGCACATTTAAGGATCTTTTCCTTATGTTCAATTGAAGAGAGCTTGATGATCATGTGTGTTGGTGAATATTGCGTTTGATCAAGCTTGTTAGGAGTTTTGTGCCCCTCCTGGATTTTCCCAATTCTTTCTCTAGATTAGGGAATTTTCCCTTTATTATTTCATTGAATACATTTGCAAACTCAGCTTGTCTTTCTGCACCAGAGGACTCCCATAACTCTTCTATTAGGCCTCTTAATATTGTCTTTCAATTCTTGAATACTTTTTTTGGCCTGATCCAGCTCTGCTTCCAGCTTTTTGTTTGCTTCCCCCTGATGACAGGAAATATCTTTCAATTCTGAGATTCTTTCTTCTGCTTGCTTCATTCTATTTTGGAGACTCTCCATTGTACTTTTAGTTTGCTCTACTGTGTTCTTAATTTCTGATATATAAGCCTTGATTTGCTTTTTGCTCCTTTAAATTCTTTGAACTCTTGTGTTTCTCATGGTTGATCAGAAGCTTTAAAATGAGTTTTATGAATTCTGTAAGCCCCATATTCTGGATGTCTTCCTCAGTTAACTCTGAGTTTGGCAAAGGGTTTTGCTCCTTTGCAGTGGAGTCTTCAGTAATATTCATTGTGCTTTTGTCTCTTCTTTTGCTCTTGGTTATTGTACTTCTGGTTAGCAGAGTTTTCTCCTTGGGGCAGGTTTCTAAGTTGTGTCACCCACAGGTCTACAATGCGATTTTACTTTTTGCAGTTGGTACACAACTTTTGCTTGCAGCCATTGTGCCACAACCTACAGTGAGTTCCAGGTCTGGGTTCTTATATTAGATTTCCACCGTGGTCTCCACAGCCCCAGCTCCTGGCTCACCACTCTCCACCTCCTGTGATACCGTGCTGAGGCTGCACTGTTGTCTCTGCAACCTTTCTCCCCCCTTCCAGTTGGAGCAGGTCCCAGGATTAGAGAGACACCAGGTGTCCTACATAGTTAGGTTGTTGGTGGCGCTGATCTTGTCAGAACCTGTTGGATGTTATGTCTGGGTGCCACACGGACCTATTTTGACTGGTACAATGCCATAGTCGGTATTATTTTCCTGCAGGACCAGTGCAATTAGCTGAACTCAGTGAGTTCTCTTGAGCTCAGCACAGTTCACTGTTATGCCCTGCAGTCCTAAAGTTATTGCCACAGTGTACAAAATGGCACCTGACGTACCAATACTACAGTTCTTGATCTGCTGGCCGCCAGGTCTTGAGGGCTACCCAGACCTGTCTTGGGTGGAACCTGTAGAATGCCACATCTCTGCAGTTCACTGATTCAGAAATGAGTTCACTCCCAGTTCAGTGTATGCTCAGTCCTTTCCCTTACCTTTGCCTCCTTAAGCAAAATGGCGCCCGATTCAGCTCTAGGGGGCTGACTAGACTGTGAAATCCACTCTGTTCTCGCACTGCCTGTCTGGGATCTGCTGCTCTGTCTCTGCTCCTGGTCAAATCAAATGGACCAGCAGGATGGACAGTTTTTTGTCTGGGTTTACCTCCCAAGCTCGCAGTAAAGTCCCTTCCCACCTGTTTGCTGGTGGAGTTCCAGCTGCTGGTGGAGTTCAGATGCTGTTAGCTGAATGCCGCTGGAGTATCAGTCACTGCAACACCACACCGTTGTTTTCGTTGCTTTCCTGTGTCTGTCAGTTTCCAGGTACCCCTCTGCTGTTTTTCTGTCTTTTCTTATTTCCTGGAATATGTCCTCTCTGCTTCATCCTGATTAACTGTTTTTCCGTCCGTTTAAACATGTCCTTACCCTATTCCGCCATCTTGATTCTCAAGAAATGTTATTAAGGATTCTTTCTATGCTATCATGTTTACTTTACAGGAAGACATCTAGACAATATTCAGAGCAAAATAGTAAAAAAATAAAGTGGGATTTAATTTTTATCTGAGAACAAGCTATGAGGATGAAGATTCTGCTTGAAAGACAATAAATAATTGGAATCTCATCTTCAATGGTTGTTATGGGGAAATATTTAATTGTAATTTTGGTGTATAAAGATTGAATATGTTAGTGTGTTTTAAATGAAAGCAGTAGAAACTTTATTGAACATAATGAAAATCTTTTTTGCTATCAAATTATAGACAGTAAGCTACTGGAAACCAGATTACTTCTTATTCTGTTCCAGGTTTAAAGGAGTAGGGGTTGTGTCATAATGGCTTATGCCACTAATTGGAACACCAACATCCGTTTCTAGAGCACCTGGTTTGGGTCTGTTTCTGCTTCCGGTTCAGCTTTCTGCTATCAAGCCTAGGAGGCAGTAGATGATGCTCTAAATAACTGAGTTCTTATGACCCACATGAAGACCTGAATGGACTTCCTGATTCCTGGCTTTGGATTGTCCCACCCGTGACTGATGTGAGAATTTTGGAAATAAAACAGTGGATGAATGATCTATCTTTCTCTGTTTCTTCTCCACCCCACCCCCATCATAAATCCGTCCCTCTCTGTCACTCTGCCTTTTACATAAAGAAGTTTGAATTTGCTTCAAAGCTGGCTTTAGGAAAGTGTTAGATTTACAAAGTAATCTAATACAACAATTTCTTAGTTATATTGTATACATACGACAAAATATGTGAAAGATTGATAATATTAGAATGAAAATATTTTGTTGATTGATTTCAAGGAGAACTGATAGCCTCTTCTAAAACATTTTCTATCTGACTGCCTGATGCTTGGAGGATAGATCCTATAAGCTCCATCTAATTCTTGTCATTTTCTAAAGTTTCATTAGGAACTAAATTTGTTTGGATCAGGTAGAAACAATTTGGTTGCTTTTTTCACTGTCAGATTTTTAAATATACACACTTTTCATGATCTGTGTGATAAATAAGCAATTGCATATTTTGATTTATCTCTTTTAATGATCATAATTAAATATGATTCATCACTGTAGCTTCATGAATAAATCAAAATAGTTCATGAGGCAGAATTATCTGTCTTATACCAATCACACATGCATTTTTAGAAAAAGTTAGACAAAAATATTATACAAAAGAGAGGAAAAAGTTTAGATCCCAGTGTCACAGTACCTTATTTTCCAAGAATACAGTTGCCATTTTCTTCACATTTATGGGATATATAGAGATAATTCTGGGACATCAGTTTCACCTTTTGTAAGGTGATGCTCAATGTACTACCTATGACATAGGATATTTTGAGGACTGAATAAGTTGCACAGGATACATCTAGTACACTGCTTGGTGCTTAGGAAAAGCCAAATGTATGTTAATTTCATCCTTGATATATTATTGGTTAGCACAATCTTAGGTTATCTTTGAGGTAGTGTTGCAATAATGATCCTTGCTTAATTTGTAGTCAGTTGTGTATCTAATTTTAATGAGGACTATTTGTGTGTGTGTGTGTGTGTGTGTGTGTGTGTTTGTCCAAGACTATCTTTTCTTGTTGTTAGGTCATGTCCCTAATAATTTGTGCCTCCTGTGACTGGCACTATTTCTACTTAATAGAACCATTTTAGTAGTATATCAATGTCACTTTTCATGTTATTTCTGTGTCCATAATTCTGCCTGTTTTAACATCATATGGAAATTGGATTAACACAGCTTGCTAGTCATGGAGACTTGAAGTAAAACCATATCCATTGCTTGTTCATGACAAGGTGCTAACTCCACCCAGCAATTCCCAGGTATCAAATAAAGGACTATGAAAGAAGGTGGAACATATTAAATTGTTTTGTACCTTGAATTATTGTTGTGACTTCATGTGGGCCCTGGACACCTATTTCCAGTGTTACTTTTATGGCTAAAATAGGTTGTTCATAGATTGCTTCTGTTTTTCAGCTAGCCAATATTTATTAATGACAAGTTTATTCCTGTGCTATAGGGACAGCTTTAGTTCTTGGGATGTGACTGCCATTACAACTAAACAACTCAGTTAAATCTTCTCACATATGTATAAGAAATCTAAAATCATTTATGGTATTTAGCTGCTCAATTTTAATCTGGTTAAAGAATTCAAAGAAATCATTTTAGTCTGTTTTCTACTTTCTATAAAAGGTAAATATTTTAAAGCAACGATTATTCACTGCGAATTGTTTGTGTTTCACATATCCTCTTAATAACAAATTGCTTTTACGTAGACAGTGAAACAATTTAAGAATAACTTATTTAGTTTAGCTATATCAAATAATTGTCTAAAAGTTCAATTCATATTATGTAAAGAAATTGGGAAACTGGATGTACATCAGTTGATATAGTTTTAAGAGCATTTATTCTTCAGTTGATTTAGCATAGTAGTTAAAAAATGAAAATTAATGCCCATGATAATTAGGAAGGTAAGTTTAAACCCTTTATTTTTTGCTATCAAGTATTAGAATGCACACAGATTTGTTCTAAACTCTATTATATTGCATTTAGTTCACCATCATATCATATAGATCAGAGCACTCAAAATTTAACTATAATATGAACTAATCAGACACATTTAATCTCTGTAAGCGAAAAAATATTTCACTAGAGAATAATAAATAATGAGGTAAAGTGCTTCTGAAATATTATTTAGGGTTATTAGAGGCCACAGGCAAAGAAGAGGTAGTGGCAGTACTGCTTCTCCCTTGCGTTAATGAGAAAATAATTGTTTGAGGATGTTTTTGGTTCCAAGCTAAATCCCAGCAGGGAGAGCTTTGAAGATTTGTTCTTCATAGCCTGTGAGAGAGGACAGCATTAAAACGACTTTAGAAAGATGTTAATAAAAGTGTTAAAATTCTCACATTTGAAATCTCTTTTAGTAGAACAAAAATGCATTCAAATAAATTTTTATTTGTATATAGATTCTGGTATTATTTATTGAAGCAGCCATTGAGTGTGCATTGTAATGTTTGTAATGTAGTACCTATGTGGAATTTTCTAAGAATCTTGATTCAATTCATAGAGGAGCCATTTTATTTCTGCCTCACCACACCAGGATACTCTACTATTAAACAGCCTCTCATTGATCTCTTTTACTCTTCAAAATTTGATGCCTATATAAATGTTTCAATAAGTGACGAAACTCTGTAATTTTCTTTCTTCTGAATAAATATAAACTATACCTGTTTATTTGAGGATTCTAGTTGAAGACTTCAAGAAAGAAAAGGGTGGAGAGATTTTCACTTGACTTATCCTTCTCAATTGATTTACATTCTGTTTAGTCTGGTGACTTCTGCTTTTGTGTCTTAGATGTGCTGAAAAGGAGATCAACTTACATTGAAAGATAATTGTGTTTTGTGGGAATATTCAATTAATGAAGGTTCCTGCTAGAAGTTTTTTTCCTTGAACTTGACTTCAAGGAGAAAATACAAATAAGAAAACAAAGTTGCATCTGTAATTTTTTTTCTAACAACTTCCTTGATGTTTCTTGAAGTCAGTATAAATTTGGTTTTTAACATCATATTCACACACTTACATAGTCATAATTAATGACCGGAATGTTGGTTTGGAGATTCTTCATGATATAAGCAAACAAAAAGTGTTTAATGTGTAAGCCACTAAATTTCAATTATTTTCAATATGCTTTACTTACTACATCACAAAGATGAATACCTGTTATAATGATGAACAGTTTGAAATGTTGTAAGAAAGAAGGGTTGCAATAACTAGAAGACTCTGTTGCCTGAGCTTTTGGGGTCTGCTAAACTTCCTCAAATACAGAACCATTAGTGGTTATTATGGTTTTCACTGAATGTGCATTCCCAGACACATAAAAATCTTTAAAGCTTAAATTTTTTTAATGGTATTGGATTCATGTTAATGGTTGATAGACTAAAGTTACAATATCTGTAAAATGGGCTTAATGTGAAATTTCAGGTCATTGGAAGCTTGCGCTGATAAGATGGCTCTGAGAGGATTTTATAATGTAAACCAGGTGTGCTTTGTCTCTTTTTCTGCTTTTTGGATCAATATGCTCTTGTCCTCCCACTATTTTCTGTCTTCTCCTGATTACTGAGTCAATGGGTGGCCCATATTGGAATGTGAACGTATAAACTCTAAGTCAAAATTAGCCCATTTCCATATTAATGACTTTCTCTCATATATTTTAAAATAGTGAAATGCTGACAGATATACAAGTCTTATCCAGCATACTGCCCCATAACTAGTTTTTATGAAGACTTACTCCTCAACAAAATTTTACAAACAATATTGAGACCGAAGTACAAGAAGTAGACCTGAAATCCAAGGACCTCCGTTCAAACGTTGCTATTAACTAGCTATGTACCCAGCTAATAATGGTCTCCAAGCTTCAGGATTTCTTTTTTTGTTTTATTTATAAGATAGAGATGACAGTGCAAAAAGGCACAACCCTACTGTAAAGGTTAAATAAGAATATGTGCAAAAAGATGTTCTGAAAAGTGTAACATGACAGATTTCACATTTGTTATTCACACAATTGATGTTTCTGGTGTTTTTTAATCATTAAGTTTTATTTGGGGTATGTAGGGATAAGCAGAGGGAGAAAAGTAAACACCCATCAGTTCATGCGCAAAATGCTTACAACAACCAGGTCTGGGCCATGCTGAAGCCAGAAGCCACGCATTTAATCTGGGTCTTTTATGTGGGCGACATGAACTTTAATACCTGACTCCCCCACCTGTTGCTTTCAAGGGTACACATTATCAGGAAGCTGGAAGCAGGAGCACACATGGAACTTGAACCTTGGCACTTATTCCAGCCTGCATTTTATTCTTAACCAATATGCCAGGGATGCTTCCCCAAAACTGATGTTGTAAAGCTTGCTGATTTTTACATTGATTTCACACTCTGCGGCGTATCCAAATCACCTTGTTGCTCAACTTTTACTTGTGTGGTCAATTTTCTTGATAAACAATAAAAATACATATTAACACCTTATTGTCTGATACAGATCAGTAAATATCACCCCGACTATGATTATATTTGTGAAAGTTCAGAATTTGGGGTGGATGTTAAGTGACTACTTGTGATGCCTTCATCCTGAATCAGAGTGTGTGACTTAGAATTTCTGGTGTTCTGTTTCATATATATCCCTCCTGGCTGCATTCTCCATTGATTTCGTCCCCCAAGTCCAGATTCCTTATATTCCCTCCCACTATGAAGGTGTAAGGCAGCATATACAAATCAGTATGCTTCTGATTTATATTGCTTTGCTATATTGTACGAAACAGTGGCACAATGGCATTCTCTTCCTTCTAAGTAAGTTCATTTGGGTTCTCTAAGGTGACAGCGTTTAGTTTACTAAGGAACACGGAAAATCCCATTGTTTCTGTTTACTTGTCTCTCTATAGGAAAGCAAGGAATTCACATCTGAGTACTAGTAGTCCATTGGTCTGTATGTAAAAAAAATAATGGCAATGTTTATTGCTTCAATAATTTTAAGGTAATTGAGATCATATCCCAGAGAATGTTTTGGAGGGAAGAGGTCTGCAACACTGCTTTCACATGAAGAAATAAAACTAAGCTTTTGGGGTTAGAGAAATGGATCAGTTAGCTAACCTTCCCTTGCAAGCACCAGGATTCCATTTAGGCAGTGGATTGTGTTCCAGCTATTTCACCTCCCATCTAGCTTCCTACTTGTGGCCTGGGAAATCAGTGGAGGGCAGCCCAAAGCCTTGGGAACCTGCACCCGCATTGGAGACCCAGAAGAAGTTTCTGGCTTTGGATTGGCTCAGCTCCGGCAGTTGTGGCCATTTGGGGAGTGAAGCAGCGGATGGAAGATTTTTCTCTCTGGCTCTTCTCTATGTAAATCTGGCTTTCCAATAAAAATAATCTTTTAAAAACATCTTTCATATTTCTTCCTGTGTATGCTGTGACTTCAATGTTTGCTTTCATACTTCTGTTTTCATTCCTTACAAGTGATGTATAATATTGAATTGTCATTTATATATAATAGTCTAACCCGTATCAATGAAATTCTCTGATAATCATAAAGACTTGTTTTTTTGGCTTTCATTTTCAATCTGTTTCCTCTTAAAAGCACTTGAAATAAAAAGGACAAGATTGTTGATAACCAGTGAAATGTACTTGTGCTTTCTTCTTTCTCTTCTCTGTTTACACTGGAGATGTTGATGAAAAAGACATATCCAAAAACTAGGCAGTAAGGAGGAAAAGATGTGTAAGTCATAGGTAATACGGAAAATGAATGGCACCTCAATAATGAAGGGTGACTAAAGTCATGGTTATGCCCGATTTTTAATGTGGCACATTTTTACACCACTTGCTACTCCAGAAATTTTATTTCCTGTCCTCTTTAGGTAAGGAAGTTGCTTAAAGTGCTACGGGATTGCTGAAGTTGAAACTGTCTGTTTTTTTTGCCTGAAGACTATTTCATAGAGCCACAGAATGACAGAAGATTGAAGGAATATCACAGGTTGTCAAGCTGTTTCTGACAAATTTTGCAGATGAGCAATTGGGTTACAGGGAGAGTGCAAAATGACCCCTCAAAATCACATAGCTGGTTAATAACAGAGAAGAAACTAGAAGCCTGTTTTTTTAAATCAGTGTAGAGTTCATTTCGCAGCTCTCAATGTCTAATTTTTCTAAAGTAGTTACTGGGAAGTGAGTTCTGTTGATTTCAGATTTTCATTTTCTTTTAAGAATGAAAATGTTTTGCATTCTCTTGCATTAATTCGTCTACCGTGTTTAGTTTCCTAAACCTCTTGTCTGATGTCACTGCTTTAATTGTACCTTGTGCTTTTAGATTCATCTTGCAGCATGCCCCCCCACCTTCAATCGCCTTCTATTATATCAGCTATATTGACTTTACAAGGAAAGCTGAAAAATAAGGCATATTTATGTTCTTTAGATTGAAAGCATTTGGTAAACACAACACATCACCACTTAGTAACTCAGTACAAGAATCCCAAAGAAGCCTCATGATCCAATTCTTGAATATACCCCGGGTCTCATCTTTTGTTGCTCTTTCCAATTCCTGCCAATTCTTTTCACTGTGTAGCATAGCTTTCAAAGAGTGCTTGCATTGACCCCATTGTGCTGTGCTGGATTTTGTTTGTGAGATTTTGTGCATATCCTTTTTTGGACTAATTTTCCCTTTTCTTGTATTTTTAGCTTCAAGAGCCAGAGAAATTCTTTCCTTTGGATGAAGTTTATCACTCAGCAAAAGTAAATCATACTCTACTTGTGACGGTGTCATTTTTGTACTCTCCTTATGTACTATATATCCCATAAAAGAGATTTGTCTAATTCTCATTTCTTTCCTTCTTTACACAGTGCTTGAATGTGGTGCTCTATAAATAAGCCCTCAGTGTGGCTGTGATAAATATGCTTTATAGTTCATAGTGATGGCCAGGTATTTAATGTAACAAGTATAGACGTTCTTTATTTTAGTTGGGCTTTGTCATTCTGGTTAATATACCTTTCAACTTCATTTAAAAAATGTCACTCAATTATAATTTTGGAAATCTTTATAGGAGGCAGAAGATAATGAATTTATTTGGAAATTACATTTACAACATATGCTTACAACAGACAACTGCCAGTTGTAACATAGTGCTTTTTAATAATGTAGATACATAAATATTAGAGCTGCCTTTTAAATCGTTAGTACCTAAACCTTACATCAATATCAGAAGCAAATATAATTAGATATCAAATATGTGAAAAATTCTAGTACATTAGTACTGAGAGCTTCAATACATTTTCTTGGCATATAATGGACCAACATTAAGGGAATACAGTGTTATTTATTCATACTATGATCTGGAAACAAACCTTATGCAATGGGATCACTTTTTGTGATAGCAACTAAATAGGTCTTTAAAAAATTTTTATTTCTTTTATCGAAAAGGCAGGTTTACCGAGAGGACATACAGAGTGAAAGATCTTCTGTTTGTTTACTCCCCAAGTGGTTGCAATGTCAGAGCTGAGGCAATTGTAAGTTAAGGAGCTGGCAGCTTCTTCTGGGTCTTCCATGCAAGTGCAGGGTCCTAAGGCTTTGGGCCATCTTCTACTTCTTTCCCAGGACGTTAGCAGGGAACTGGAAGGAAAGTGGAGCAGCTGGACATGAACCAGCACCAATATAAGATCCCAGTGCATGCAAGATGAGTATTTTGCCACTGGGTCACAGTGCTGGGCCTCAAATAGGACATTTAAAGATCAGATGTTTGTGTATTTTTTTGTTGTTCATGTTTTTGTCTATATGCCAAGAAATTGAAAGTATAGCAAATACTGGACCTTAACAACTGGCCAGAATTTTTAGTCTGTCCCCACAGTGCTTCTGCTTCTCTATTTCCTCCTACTCTACCTTCTTTTAGCATCACCTATGTTTTGATTTATGACAATTGCATAAACAGCTGTATGGTTCATGGTGGTTTTTAATGTCATCTTTCAATATGGCTGAGGCTCAGTTTAGGCACTGTTCACCATGAATGTAGTATCTTGCCTGCTTATGTGTCCCAGATTGCTATGCTTCTGGAGGGCAGTGGTACTGCTGTGCAAGGAAGTCACAGAGGAGTTTGCATACCCATTTTATTGAGTTATAGCCAAAAGCACTTCAGTGAGGAATAAGCAACACACACCGGAGGCAAATTTTCCTTCTGTAGTTTCAAAGGAACAGTTTATTCAACCGTATCTATTAGCCACTCTGTTGACTCCTTGATGCAGTTTTTAGTTTGAGAGTGGATTCCAACTACCAACATTTCATGCTCTTCTGGTAATCATTTTTCTGCACATAGATATATATCTTCGAGATGTTAAAAATCTCAAGGCCCATTAATTGGAAAAATGTGATAAAGTCTGGCCATAGTGAAGTGAAGTGTTATGCCTAATTGATTTGTTGCTTCCATACTAAGGGTTGTGATGCACACTGATAGGAATAAAGGTTTATCCAACATTGCATCATATATATATATATATATATATATATATATATATATATATATATATATTCCCTCATAGCGCTGTGGATTTTATATGCCCAAGGGTAAATCTCACCACTCGTAGTGTAGGTTGGCAAAGTTTGAGAAAAGTCTAGTGGAAAAGTTTAAACTGGATTGCAAATGGACTAGGGGGAGTCCACTTACCTTCCAAAGGCTTTTGAGGTAAATGTCCTTAGAGTTGTGGTAAAGGAATGAATGGAATATTTAATAAATGATTTGCTATATCTTTAATCTAATACTAAGGTGATAGGATAGCATAGAATATGGGTTATTTAAAATCTACAAAGATGAGGAATAAACAATAATTAGGACCTTTCTGGGGGAAAGTAGCATCCATCTGCACTCAAGCCAAGCACTGATCATGATAGAAAAATTGACAACATTTAGCTTAAAATCCCCTTTGACAATTTTACACACCATTTTTATATATTTGTATCTCTGTGCATCTGTCCTTGGGAAGGCTTGTGACATGCTAAGAGCTGTATGGGCTGATTTTCTACAGCACAAATTATCTCAATAATTTTTAGTTCTTTTAAGATCACTTTTAATCACTTACACACCTTTAGGATCCATCATTTTGCTATTTTTTAAATCTTGCTGTCTGACAGGGTTTTGTTGTATTCATGGCTGATTAGGTAATTCCCCTTTGAAAGTGATGCTTGTGTTTCAGTTGAGAACTTCCAAGCCTTGATCGTATGTAAAAATCGTAATAGTCAATATTTGAATAATTGTGTAATAAACAACGTGGGTATCTTGACTGACTCTGGATATGAAGGGATAAGGCAGACATAGTTCTTATATTCCAAATTTAAAATATGGAAGTGAATATGAATGTATAAGTGCAGCAGTATGGTATGTTAATTGCTGCAACTGAGAGATGGGCGCAGAACACAGGACATTGTGCTGGACTTCATAGAGGAAATGATACCTTAAGTAGTACATTCAACAGTAATTTTCAGAATATAATTTTTAAAATTAACGTATTCTGGCCCACCCATTGATTCAACCAACTAATCCTCCACCTCCAAGCATCACATCTTGTTTGGGTACTGGTTAGTGTCTTGGCAGCTCCAGTTCCCATCCAGGTCCTGCTTATGGTCTGGAAAAGCAGCAAAGGTTGATCCAAAGCTTTGGGACGCTGTACTCACATGGGAGACCAGGAGGAGGCTTTTGGTGCCTGGTTGCTGGCTTTGGGTCAGCTGAGCTCTGATCATTGCTGACGTTTGGAGAATGAAGCAGGAGATGGACACATTTTTCTTTCTGTCACTTCTTCTCTATAGCCACATTTCCTATATAAATCAGTAGGTCATTTAAAAATAACCTATTAACAGACGAGAAATTGGAAGAAAATGAGGTTAGAAACTGTTTCAGTGTCTCAGTGGAGAGATGATGATGGTGCAAACTAAGGAAGCAGAAGAGACATGTATGATAGCTAAGATTTCTCATGTTAAAGTGATTTTTAGATGGAATCAATAGGGCTTATTTGGTAATTGTTGGTACATTAACTATAAGAAAGAACACGATATTAAGGATGAATTACAGATTTCTTGTTTAGGGTAAAGTGTAAAGAGTTACATAAGTGATGTCTGAATTATAAATAAAAGAGCAAGTTTGCAAAAACATGGAAGCAGCCAAAATGCCCATCAACAGAGGATTGGATAAGAAAGCTATGGTTCATCTACTCCATGGAATACTACTCAGCTATTAAAAAAAACAAAATGCAGTTCTTTGTGGCCAAATGGGCCAAACTGGAAACCATAATGCTAAGGAAAATGAGCCAATCCCAAAAGGTTAAATACCACATGTTTGCCTTAATTTAAGATGATATGATGTTATGTATAACATGTTATGTTATGAATGTTATATGTTGTGTATAAACTAAAATTGAAATGTCAATGAGGTGGTCACAGAAGGTGGTTAAGAACTCACATTTACTTTTAACATATTGGTTACTCATTAAAAAAAAAAAGAGCAAGTTTAGGATCTTGATCGGAAAGATACTAACTATTGCTTTCTGACCCAATGAGTGAGTAATTTGGGATGGCCACTGTTGGGTATATGTAAATCAGGTCTCCACTTTTTTTTATGTTATGAAGTTCAGCCCAAGATGCTCAAACTAGACATTGTTATCTATATGATTCAGAGCCTTGTATTCATATTACTGATTGTCATGCTATGGAGTACCCTCAAGCTCTTGTACAGTGATCTGTTAAAGTGCATGAAGTCTGATACCATCCGCTCTACCTCTTTAGGCTTAAGATATTGTACTATCTGGTATCAAGGTAGATAGAATTGCATTTATATTAATATGTGAATACTAACGTCATTTAATTTGGGTGGTGAACAAAGCAAACTTGCTAACTCAGAGTAGTCATCTTATAGGCCCAAGGGGGCCTTTGTAATAGGAAGACATAGGCAGTATGTGCGTAGCTGGTAAGCCTTTTGTGCCTGAAAGAGCAGGGGGTACATTGAAGAAAAATTTTCCAACTTCTCAGTTTTGATTGGAACTGGATCTCTGTGAATGTTTCTTTTCTATTAGACACCATCCAGGGTGATGATTATAAGATGTAATTAATGGTTGCCAAATGCTTTGCAAAGATAATGTCATGTGTAAGTGATTAATAATTGTAGTGGAAAGCAAGTGAGTCTGTTAGAAAATGCACCCTGAATTATTATTTTCTACTTCAAAGCATGGGAACACACATGAAATAAATCTAGGTAAGGAGCAGGTGAAGGGATTAAAAATCTTTGGTCAGAGGGAATACAGTCTGTCAAGAAGAAGCTGAGACATAATGAAAAAGTGCTTTGTTCTAGTTCCTAAGCCCACAACACTGATGTCTCCCTAGCTGGTTAGGTGTTTGCTTTGTGGATGACATGGCTCCCCAGGCATTGGAGTCATTCAAATTTGGTACAAGAGGCCAGGCCAGAAACTGCAGGATTATTCATTCTTTTGGACAAGTTAGGAGGATTTAAAAAAACATTATTATTTTTTTAAATTTGAGAAGTATATTTACAGAGAACAGGAGAGACAATGCGAGATCTCTCATTTGCTGCTTCACTTTACAATGGCCACAATAGCTGGAACTGAGCTGGGAGCCAGGAGATTCTTTGGTTCTCTCACGTAGGTGCAGGATCCCAAGGAATTGAACCATCTTTTGTGGCTTTGCCAGACCACAAACAGGGAGCTGGGTTGGAAATGGAGCAGCTGTGACATGGGTTGGCACCCATATGGGATTCTGGCACTATCAGGTAGAGAATTAACCTGTTGAGCCACAACATTACCCCTCACCCCCAGGGGAAAAATTAGTATGTTCTCATTCTCCATAATCAAGTGCTCTAAATTGAAACATTTAGCTTTTGAGATTTCTGTCCTATCTATCCCTATTTAAAATCCCTCTCCATTCTTCTACAAGATGTCATAGAACATGTTTGTCTGAGGTGTCACGACATGTTTCTATCACCATTTGAATAGTCTTGTTAAGTATTCATAAAATTTTATTTGACCTTGCAAATAGGCATAGGCTATGGGTTTGTTACTGGGAGCACAGTCCAAATGTCTGAATGTTGGTGTTTACCAAAAATTTGATCTTAACACTACTTCGGGAATTCATAGGAGTGACATTTTGGTCATTCAGATATTCAGATTTAATATTGTTTTTATAATCTTCCCATATACAAAATGGAAAGATAGAAAATATCCAATATACAGATGACTTGGCTTGGAAGAGCTATTCTGGATATACACATTTATCCCTGTCATTCCATCCTCCCACACTTCTCCACCCTTCTTATTCCTGTTTGGACTTTACCAATAGGCTTCCTTTATGTTCTGGCTTTTTGGTGGATGTAAGCAATGCGAATGTCTTTATGAAAATCAGAAGCCTGGATAAATAAAAAGAAATCAATTAACAAGTTGGCTGTGATTTGTGTTCTTTTCCAAGGGCTAGTGTTTAAGATCTATTTAGAGTCTGGCCACTGTTTCACCTCTTGTGATGGGTCTATATTCTTGGTAGTCTGCATTCTTAATGTAAACTTTGGTGTCCTTACTCCATAAATTTACCTGAATCCTGTCAAAAATGTATAGAGTCTCAACATTGTCCTAAATTACTCCATTTGAATGTATTATCATTTCACTGTCAGGTCCCTGACAAATGCAGTGACTTTACTGCACACTTGCTTATTTGAATTACTACCAGATACATGGAATTTGCAAGATGTTCACATTTATTTTCTAGTTGATATTTAGAAGTATATTTTGCAGCCAGTTCATATGGGTGTTTATCAGACAGTTACAAGTTATGTTACTGTTATAATATTCACGACGGGCTAAACTTTTGCTGTAGTACAAATCAAATCTCTAAGAATTAACACAACAAATACTTTATTTTTTAAACTCCTTTGAAGTCTGTTGGATGTCCTTATAAATTATTGTGACTGATTGTCTTCCATGCAACAATTGAGAAATGTAGAGATATTGTTATTTTTTGATTCCAACTTAATGTTGACTTCACTATCATCCTAACGAGAGAATTATCTGGAGAGAATCCTTTACCTCAGTCCATAAGCTACATATATATACAATTATCACTTGTCATTGATAACCCTCAATCATATGGCTTTGTCAGACATTAAGGAGGCTGGAAAAAGACTTTTGTTCACATAGGAAACAGGTCCACGTGCCTAGGAAATGCGATTTGGTAAACATAATGCGATTTGGTAAACGTATCTGTCAAAGGTACTGCAACAAGACTGGCTTAATAGCTGAGGTAGATAATTGATTAGAAATATTTACATTTTTTTCAAGTTAAATTATTGTGGTTTTTCCATTTGCCTCTCGGTAATGCCAAAATACTTTGTGAAAGAGAGTCTTTGACTTGCTTATGGTAATCTGCTGGTATGACACAAGCAGTCTTAGGGTTGGTTGCCTTTATCCATTAAGATCGGTGTCCTTGAAGAATTCTTAATACCCTCCTCCTCTGCACTTAAGTCAGCAAAATAGAAAAGTTCCAAAATTTTATTCTATGTAATCATCAGACAGAAGAGCTTGAAATCCAGGCATAAGAGATCTGACAAGAATTTACTCTTTGAAACAGGCTGTTACATTGAATGTAAGGTTGTTTATTTTTTTACAACATTTCAGAGAATTCTTGCTTATGAGGACCTATAGGCAACTGCCTCTCCCAAGAGTGTAAAAGTGATGCTTTTTCTGAATGGCTTGAAATAATCTCAAGGACATTAAAAATTTTGTAATTGGAAGTGTCTTCTTTTTATGTTGGTTGCTAGTTGATTAAGAATCACATTTTTGCATTCTTCTAGGAAATATACCCAGCTTTCCAAAAATATATTTGGTTTCATTTCATGTTACATCTTGTTTTTCCTGCAATTGTTTCCCTCTACCTCTAGATTTTCCTATAATGTTATTTCCAGCTTTACTGTATTGCTTCCATGTTTCTGTACTATATTATGAATTCTATTACCAGTATGAGTTGCTAAATACAAAATTTTGCCACTAGCTAGTGTGCTTTTAGCCTCTGAAAGATTTCTTCTTGGAGCAGAAATTTGGTGTTTTGTGGTAAAAATGACACATGGAGTTCCTAGATGTGTTTTCTCTAGCCTAAGTAAGCAAATACCCAGTAAATATCAAATTAGTATTTCATGCAATATTTTCAGGAATAGTATCCTCAAATTTGCACATTGTGCAGTACAATGGCATTTAAAAAGACCCTTGACTAGATAATAGGAAAATGTTACAAGAATTTTATGAGAGGATGCTCTCATTTATGTTGGGCTTGGGAATGATCTCAATAGTGAAACATTTCACTGCTGTGTAGAATCTTTGACGTATAAACCAGCAATAGGTGTGTAAGACTTAGAGCTGGCTAAGGACTTTAGTTTTTCTGCCTCCCAAATCTCTGATTTGGAGCCTGGGGTACATGCTCCTGGGGGTTTTGGACATTGCCTTGTTGAAAGAGGCCTCTTTTCCTTTGATGCAACTAGTCTAAGGAAAAATGCATAAATGTCTATAAACATCTCTATCATCATGATATATTTTTCTTCTACCCATTAACATGTTTTATTTCGATCTGTCGTTCATTCCAAAGTCTGTTAAATTGCTATCTTCCCACCCTCATAGCTGACTCATACTTGCTGCCATCTTTTCCATCCCTCTTTGTTCAAGATATCTTTGATTTCCATCCTCGCTTCTCTTTTGTCAGATTGATTTCATTATTTTCTGTTTTAGTTAATTGGCCTTTCTCCATCTTTCCTCCTAGACTTCAGGGAATGACTGTCTATGGCTTTCCTTCCACTCTCTTCCCTTTCCCTTTTCATTCTCTCTGCTGACAAGCTGAATTACTGATTCTGTAGTGAGGTTTACGAAACCAGAGCCAATGGCTGCACAAAGCTAGTGGATGATGTGAAAAGAAGGGGACTAATGTCACTGTTTTCACTTTATGTTTGACTGGAATGTCCTATTTGCTATTGTCTTGCCTATACTGCAAATAATTTAGCCTATGTGCTTTCCTTTTCAGAAAACTTCAGAAGAGGCTATTAATGTATTTTCTTCTGCCCATGGAAACAGATGGATAAATTAGAATTCATGCCCTCTTCCCCATGCAGCAGTTGCTTTTTATAATCATCTCACCTCTTCTCTCTACCCCCTGCTATTCTCTTCAACTCATCAATGTAACAAGATCCACAGTCACAATAGTCTTCTAATTTTTGGCTTTGAGAGGAATGTTATGCCTATCATGACTGAAAAAATGTATTCTTTTGTTGGACTTAATATCTTGAGGAACTGGCAAAACTCCAGTTTGCTGCTGAAAAATGACTTAGTTATGCTGTTCCTGATGTCTCATGAAATTTTCTCCACTACATGGCAGCCTAGTGGGATGTCATCTTATACTTTTAAACGTGGCTGCACTCCTGAGGGTGGAGCAAGCAGGAAAAATTGATTCATGAACCTGAGAGATTCTTGAAGTTACTGAAAAAGTAACTGAGGTTCTACATTCATTGGGATAGTGTCCTACTCTACAAAGTCTTGAGTTCTAGTCATAGTTTTACTTACCTGGAAAAATATTAATTTATCTATAAATTATTTTAGTGCTGCCAACATGTCAAGCACTTGAACATGTTCATTGCAGACAGACTACACTTCCAGAGCTTACAATATAAGTCTTTGTTCTGTACCATAGATTGGAATCAACTGGTGAATTTATTTTCATTTTTTCAAAATAATTTATGATACAGTTCTATAAGCTCTGGTATTTCCCTTACCCACTCTCCAAACATCCCCCCTCACTGATTTCCACTATGTTATTACAATAGTACAGTCCTCATAAACAATCATAAGTCCATTATTCTGCTATTTATGTGTATCTTGACATTGTAGGTATGGACAATGTCAGAGAGTCCAGGATATATTGTCAAGATATATTTAAGAGTTTTATTGGGCCTCCATCATTGATCTGGAAGCGGATATATATACAGTGTTGTATTTAGATATGATAGTCTCTATCACACAGTTACCATACATTCCCTTAAATTAAAAGCCACAAAACAAAATCAACAATGGGAAGAAAAAAAGAAATTTCGAGCACAATTAGGTTAAATAACATGCTATTGAATGACTAACGTGTAGTTGAAGAACTGAAAAAAAATCAAGAAACTTCTTGAAGAAGCTGATGCTACTATATGACCTATGAGTCAGTGAAGAATTTAATATTAGAAAGAAAATGGTTTTGAAGATATGAAAATAAAAACAAAAGCATCAAAAACCATGACATATAGTTTCCCCTGATCTTTGTTGGTGAGATGTATTTCTTGTTGGTGGGTTTTGATTTTTTATCCAGTCCATTGGTCTATGCTGTTTTATTGATGAGTTTAAGCCATTCACATTCAGAGTTAATATGGATAGGTGGTAACTTGTTCCTGTCATTTTAGCAGTGGATTGTTCATTGTTGAATTTAATCTTTTGCTGTCATTTTTACTGGGATGTTCTCTGCATTTGCCTTTGGTTTTGGTAGGTGCTGTATCTTTTCTCTGTCAAGAGAGCGTCTTTAAAGTATATTTGTAGGGCAAGTCAGGAAAAGGTATATTCCTTAGCTTTTATTTACTGTGGAAGAATTTTATTTCATTTTAAAAGACAAAGCAAAGCTTTGCTGGATACGTTATTCTGGGCTGACATTTTTTTTTCCTTTTAGAATGTGGAGAATGTTGCTCCTTTGTCTTCTTCCCTGGAGAGTTTCATCTGAGAGGTCAGCTGTGAGTCTGATTCACATTTCTCTATATGTAAATTGGTTTTTTTTTCATGTACACATTTAAAGATCTTTACCTTATGTTCAATTGAAGAGAACTTGATTAAAATGTGTCATGGTGAAGATCACTTTTGTTCAATCCTAATGGGACTTCTGTGCTCTACCTGGATATTTTTTTCCAATTTTTTCTCCATAAAAGGGAAGTTTTCATTTATTATTTTATTGATGTACATCTTTAAACACAGCTTCTCTTTCTGTGCCCTTTAGAACTTCCATAACTCTTATATTTAGCTTTTTAATAATGTCTCTTAACTTCTGAATACTTTTTTTAGCTTGACTCAACCCCAGTTTTAGCTTTTTGATTGTTTCTCCATTGTGGCAAGAAATATCTTTTAATTGTGAGATTCTCCCTTCTGCTTCATTCATTCTATTGTTGAGGCCTTCCACTGAATTTTTAGTTCGCTCTGTTGTGTTTTTGATTTCTAGTAATTATGCTTGATTTTGTTTCAGTGTTGCTATTTCTTGTTTTACATATCCCTTAAATTCCTGCTCGAGCTTTCCATTGTTAATAAGAAGCTTTATAAAAGGTGTTTTTTTTAATGTTCTTTATCCCCCCATTTCCTCTATTTATTCCTCAGGTAAGTCTGAGATTGATAAAGGGTTTTGTTCCTTTGCAGGGGAGTCTTAAGTAATATTCATTGTGCCTCTGTCTCTTCTTTTGCTCTTGATTACTACACTTCTGTTTAGCAGATTGTTATTCTTAGGGCAGGTTTCTAAGCTCTGTCACCAACAGGTCTACCATTCAATTTTACTGATAAGAGTTGGTAGACATTTCTTCATTTGTAGTCACTTGTACCACTCCCTCCAGCAAATTTCAGGCCTGAGTTCTTGTATTAGTTTTCCACCATGACTTCTGAATCCCCTGCTCCTGGCTCACCACTCTCTACCTCCTGTGATCAATCCCATGCTGTGGCTGCACAGTTGCCTGTGTAAATTTTCTCCCACTTCCAGTCCAAGAAGTTTCCAGGATTAAGGAGACACCAGGTATCCTAAAGAACTGGGTTGTTGCTAGTGCTGATCTTGGTGCAACGTGATGGCCATTAGGTCTGATGGCCACCTGGACCTATTTTATTTGGAACTGCAGAATGCCAAAGTTGATAGTATTTCCCACTGATGTTAGTGCAATGCACTAAGCTCAGCAAACTCAGTGCATGTACAGCTCACTGTTGCCCCTCCAGTGTTACAGACTGTGCCATACCGTAAAAAATGGCACCAGAGAGTCCAGCGTTGTGGCATAGTGACAAAAGTCCTTGCCTTGAAAATGCTGGGATCCTATATGTGCACCTGTTCTAATCCCAGCAGCCCTTCTTCCTACCCAACTCCCTGCTTGTGGCCTGGGAAAGCAGTCGAAGATGGCCTAAAGCCTTGGGGCCCTGCACTTGCATAGGGGACCTGGAGGAAGTTCCTGGCTCAGCTCTGGCCATTGCAGGCGCTTGGGGAGTGAATAATCGGATGGAAGATCTTCCCCTCTGTCTCTCCTCCTCTCTGTATATCTGACTTTGCAACAAAAATAAATAAATCTTTAAAAAACAAAACAAAATGGAAAAAAATGGCAGCAGAAATGGCACTCGTGGAGTTCTGGATTTGCTGACTGTTAGGTTTGGGAGTTACGTGGAGCTATTTTCAATTGAGCTTCTAAGATATTTGTCAGTATTGTTTTCCCTGTGAGACCAGTGCAATGCACTGTGCTAGGAATGAGTTCACTCCTGGCTTAGGTCATGTGCACTTTGCTGGTGTCCTTCCAGTCCCACAGTCTTTGCCACACTATACAAAATCATGCCTAACGTGGCACTAGTGGAGTTCTGGGTCTGCTGTTCATTAGGTCTGTTGGTCATCTGTACCTGTTTTGTGTGGAACCTGTGAAATGCCAAGTTTTCCCTGTGGGATAAGTGCAATGCACTGAGGTAGAAATAAGTTTTCTCCTGGCTTAGTGCATTTGTAGGTCACTGTTGTGCCTCCAGTCCCACAGCATTTTCCTCAGTGCACAAAATGGTGTGCCATATAGCAATGGTGGGGGTCTTGGCAGTGATATCCACCCTGTTTCTGCACTGCATGCTTTTGGTTTGCTGTTCTGTCTCTGTTCCTGGTTGGATCAAACACATCCATAGGATGGGGAGTTCTTTGTCTTGATTCATCCTGAGCTCATGGTGAACTCCCCTTTGCTGCCATTGGAGCTCTGGCCACTGGTGGAGCTCAGATAGCCAGTCTCTGACTGCTGCTGTGCTGTCTTGTCACTGCAACTGTACTCCATTTTTTACACTGCTTCCCTTGCCCATCAGCCTCCAGGTACTGCTCTGCCATTGACCTCTCTTCTCCTATTTCCTGGAATCTGCTCTTTCTGCTTCACCTTTGCTCATGATTCTCCATTTTAAAAATATGTCCTTACCCTATTCTGCCATCTTGATTCTCCTCAACTAGTGAATCTTAAAATTTACTTAAATCTGAACGTCACTTCTAGGGATTTCAGTTTGATTTGGCTCATGTATGAAGTACAGATAATTACAATTCAACAGGGATGGGTGTTTGGCTAAATGGTTACTACACCACTTAAGATGTCCATGTCCCATATTAGAGTGCCTGAGTTTGACACTTGACTCCAGTTCTTGCTAACCCAGTTCCTAAGAGGCTAAAGAGTGATGGTTCAAGTGACTAGGTTCCTACCTTTCCCATTGAAGATCTGGATTGAAATCTGATTTCTGAGCCTCAAACTGACCCAGTCATAGCCATTCTGGGAACCTTGGATGTAAACCAATGGATGGGACTTCTATCTTTATTTCCCAAATAACGTTGTTTTGGAAAGATTTACAGATGGAGGATGGTACCCTAGTGTAGCAAATGAAGCTTCCAGCAGCAGCAAAACATTCTATGTGGTTGCCAGTTCATGTCCTAGCTGCTCTACTTCTGATCCAGCTCTCTGTCAATCCTCCTGGGATACCAGGTTAAGATAGCCGAAGTGCTTGGGCCTCTGGAATCACATAGGAGATCCAGGTAAAACTCCTGGCTTAGGTCTGGTTTGGGGATGGAAGATCTCTCTATCTCTCTGTATCTTCCCTCTCTCCTTCTCTGCCTGTAACTCTACCTTTGAAATAAATTAAGTCTCTGAAAATAAAGCTCCATAAATGATTCATGTATTTAACTAAGGCTCACCTTCACTGGCTAGTGGTAGTAGTTCTAAATGTGTGATCCTAGATCAATAGCATAGGTATCAGTATTGCCTGATAACTTGTTAGAAATGAACAGAATTAGAAGCTCTACAGGTGGGGATTTGTAAACTAAGTTTTAACAAACTTTGTAAGTCAATATTTGAAAAAAAAACTTTTGTAAAGGTCCAGATCATAAATATTTTAGGATATATGAATGTTGGCCTCTATGATAGTAACAGCTCTAATGCTGTATGATGAATGTACCAAAAGGAAGGGTATGCCTGTGCTCTAATCAAAGTTTGTTTAGAAAATGTAATCCAGGGCTGGGTAAGACATTGAGTAGTCATTTGTTGATTTTGATAAAATATAGCATTTGAGAACTATTGGTTTAAGAGACATGCCAAATAAAAAGTAAGGAAAAAATCTACCTAATGTGATAAATTATTTCCTAGGGAAGTAAAGGGTGCCAAGAGAATACATAAGATACTTGACTCATGTTTATTTTGTGGGAAAATGATTGTAACAGAAGATATCAGTAAGAGATAAAAGGCAAGGTGAGAACATTCTTTGGTGGGGAGATGTTTGGAGGAGCTATTATAGCCCATTTTCTAAATATATGTTCTCCACTTCATTCAGACCTGCCTTTTTATTGCCTTACTCAACTGTCAATAACAAAGTCCTTTAATTCCTACCTATTCTTCAAGGACTGGTTCAGTTTGCAATGAAAGTTTAGAATTCCTTTCCAGTTACCATGTCCATGGGATGTCAATATGTCAAAGACTCCTACTGCTCATGAGAAGGAAGACATATTTTCCTTTTTTAGATTAAAGAACACACTGTTACGGAACCCTACTGCAAATTTGCAGATTATATTGGATGGAGGCAAGGCTTTTGGGTAAAAGAGATAGATAAAATCTGTTTCTTTTTAAGATTTATTTATTTTCATTGGAAAGTCTGATATACAGAGAGGAGGAGAGACAGAGAAGATCTTCCATCTGCTGATTCATTTCTCAAGTGGCCACAACAGCTGAAGCTAAGGCAGGAGCCAGGAGCCTCTTCCAGGTCTCCCACACGGGTGCAGGGTCCCAAGGCTTTGGGCTGCCCTCAACTGCTCTCCAAGGCCACAAGCAGGGAGCTGGATAGGAAGCTTGGGTTGCTGCGATTAGAACCAGTGCCCATATAAGATCCTGGCGTGTACGAGACAAGAACTTTAGCCACTAAGCCAGCACACTTGCCCCAAATTTTGGGTTTTCATAGACCTTAGGCAAATGGCAAGAGTTTGCTATGATTTGTAAATAGAAATTAAAACAAGAAGGAATTTCAGGGTATAAATTACATAGGACAATATAGCGTTGAACACATAGCCTAGAGGAGATGAATTCAATTGCCATACTGATTTGGGGATTATTAATGCTTCCTTTAATAAGGAAATACCGAAGGCTAATATCCAAACCCACTCTCCTATCCTTTACAGATGTATTTGTTCAAACAGAGAGAATTGCTTTTTTTTGTTTTTATTGTGGACAGAGGATTGACATTTCCAACATTTTTTTCACTCAAATTAGAGTTCAAATCAATATGCTTTCATTGTATAGAACCTACTTATTAAGGTTTTAAGTGTTTTGATTGGATGCAATCAGATAAGCAGCTTGCCTTATTGAATTATGTATTGTTTGAGAGAGACAGCACGCGCAAGAGAGACCATGACAGTCTTGAGTTAGAATAAACATTTCTGTCAAAATGAAGACTTTAAGAAGTTAACTTCATTTGGATAAGTAACTCCAAAAATTAGGAGGAACTAGTCTGGATTTATTTGAATTATTTGCATATGAACATGTATCATTAAATGAGTGCAGCTTTGTAAACAAGACATAGTATTTGTGATGGCTGAGTTTAAATATCAATTTGAGTAAATCATAGGATAGCTAGATACTAGCTTAAATGTTATTTTTGTTATGTCTGTGAGGTTGCTTCTTGATGAGAATAGAAACTGAATCCATAAACTGAGTAAAGCAAATTGTTCTTCCCAGTGTGAGTGGGCCTCATCCAATCCCCTGAGGATCAGAAACAGGCAAAAAGACAGACAATTTTTTTATATCCTTGGAAATGTATCTATGAACTCCATTGAGTCCTTTTCCTGTGTATTAATATTACTTTCATATGAGAATTGATGAAAATTGTGTTGTAGTAATTATCATGCATTTAGTGTGACCCTCAGACTCAATGTATTAAAAATTTTCTTTGGAAAAGGAAGAAATCAGAAGAATCCATTCTTCCTGCTTTGTTGTTTAGGTTGGAGCATCCATTTTATTCTGCCCTTGCACTGGAACAAACATCAGCACTGATTCTCATGCCTTTGCACATGAATTAGAACTTACACAATCAGTTCCATTGGTTCTCAGATCATCAAACTTGGACTAGAACAGCACCAGTAATTTTTCTGAATTTTCATATATCAGAGAGCAGATGTAAGATTTCTAAGCTTTCTTAGTCATGTGATCTAATTTCTTAGAATAATAAATTGATTCACTCAGATACACAATTTCCTTTATATCAGTTCTGTTTCTCTTGTGAACCCCAACTAATAAAATACATATGGTTTATCTATCAAAATCAATATTACAGAATGAAATTTTAGACTAATTTGGAAAGAACTAACTCCTAGATACTATAGCTTTGTATCAGGGACAAAATTGCAAGAAAAAAAATAGAAGTAAACTAAGATATTAAGCTAATGTTTCCTGAATTCTGGGAAAGCAATATATTCTGTCTACATTTATTCTTTTACTTCTATAGATTATAAAAAAAACACTTTGGGGACCTATTTTTAAAGCTTTATTTATTTTAAGAGTCACAGAGAAGGAAAGACAGAGAGGAAAATCTTGCATCCTTTGGTTTAGTCCCCAAATGGCTGCAACTGCCAGAGCTCAACTGGTCTAAAACAGGGAGCCAGGAGGTACTTCTGGATCTCCAATGTGGATGCAAGGGCCCAAGATCATTACCCACATGCTGCTTCTATAGACCATTATCAGGAAATTGGATCCAAAGTTGTGGAGCCAGGATTAGAAATGGCACCTGTATGGCATACCAGCACCAGAATGTCGAAGATTAGCCTGATATGCCACCATCCTTGCCCACATTGGGAGATGGTCAATTATGAGTTGTAGATGACAACAAGAAATGTAAAGATCACTATAAAGAGAATATATTGATTTATTACATATAATAAATTACTGGATAATAAGATGGCTACCAGTATTTCTTGCACAATGGAATTAAAGATGAGTTTCTTTCAGTGTAAAAAATGAAATGCATGCATTGCTTTTCATGCTATGCATTTTCTTTTTTTGAAGATTTATTTATTTTTATTGGAAAGTCAGATATACAGAGAGGAGGAGAGACAGAGAGGAAGATCTTCCATCCGATGATTCACTCCCCAAGTGAGCACAGCAGACAGTGCTGCGCCGATCTGAAGCCAGGAACCTGGAACCTCTTCAGGGTCTCCCACAGGAGTGCAGGGTCCCAAAGCTTTGGCATCCTCGACTGCTTTCCCAGGCCACAAGCAGGGAGCTGGGAGGGAAGTGGAGCTGTTGGGATTAGAACCGGCTCCCATATGGGATCCCAGTGTGTTCAAAGCAAGGACTTTAGCTGCTAGGCCGCAGCGCCGGGCCCCATGCTATGCATTTTCAATAACTTTTCTGAAGACACCTCAAATGCGGGTACTTTTAATTTTATTCATCAATATTATCTTTTAATTCCACTTCCTATGAACTTTTTGAGATACCATCATATAATGTAACAGTCATAGATGAAAGATAGTTTCGTCTCTGATGTCCCATGTTTTATTGTTGAGATTTTACAGCCATAGATATGTCTGTGCTATTCTTATGTTACCAAATTAAGAATAAACCATGTTATTATTCCTTGGATCTTCCTCTCAGCTTCTCTCTCAATATACACATGCTCAAATGTGAGGCTGCCTTTCATTGCCATTTTCCTAGATTACTGAAGCCGTCGTGTTTTTGGATTAACTCTTGTGGAGCAAAAGACATCCTTTTTGAAACTCAGATTGCTCCCTATTTTATTGCTTTGTCACTTTACTAGATTTAGTTCTTCTCCTTCCAAAATGGCTGCTTTCCTCATGCTTCATTTTATTTTTCAGTTTCATTTGTTAAATATTAGTGCCAAGGCCTGAAAATGATTTTCCTTTAAGAGAAAAAAACTTCATGATTTTGGTCAGTCTTCCAGAGAGCAAGCTTCAATGAAAGCAGGATTATTCTGTTGGTCTCTGTCTTCCAACTTGGATTGCTTTACGGCATGCTGCTTGACTCCCATGCTGTGTTTTATGTGTCTCTTGATCATCATGTAATTTCAAAGAGGAAATGAGAAACCCATCTTTACCCTAACCTTATTTAGTTTAATAAAAAGATATAACACAGAAAGGTAAGATTTTTTGAAATTCTCTTTCCTTTGTCCTTAAAATTACAGTTATACTTTCCTCTCTGGTTTTAAAATGCTAAGAAATCACTTGTAAGTTTAATTGTCTGGCCTAACATACAAGGTTTGAAGTAAAGTTTCTTTTTGAGTTAAGTCTATTCTGTCTACAGGGAGGCTGAAGGAAAACAATCTGTTTGTTGTTAAATAACTTTAAAAATGTTCCTTCACGGTTTCTTTAACCAACCAATACTGGATGTATGAATCTAGGATTGAGGTCATAGACACACTTGACTTCTTATATCTACATTTTATGGCTACGAAAATTAATACTAACTTAGAAGATTCATCAATATATATGATATAAGTCAAAATACAAATTTGTGTTTGTATAAGCTACAAATTAGTGAATGTTTGTTACCCACCAGACAGCAATTATCAAAAAGTAATATTTTCAAAGAAGAGAGCTTTTGTTTTCCTCTAAAACATGTTCTTTTGCTTCAAAATAAAGGATGTTCAATTTCACAGAGGAAGCTTGAATTTTCCATAAAGGGATGTGATTTTCATAGATGTTCACATGAGAACATTTTTTTTTAGAAATAATTTGTTGAGTTTTTCATTTTCTTATATTAAGTTAATGATGATTAGCCCTTGATAGATTCATTCAATAGCATACCTCTTTTGAAAGTTCACCTTGAGCGTTACTTTGTGACTCAATATTCATGGGAAGAATGCCTAAGTTATGGCTCTTTTTAACCAAAAAATAACTGACCTTTTGGTCTCTCAAAAATAATTACACTTTTAGGAGGTAAAGAAAAAGCAGATTTGACAATGACATCCTGAAAATATTTCTACCCAAATGTGAAAATCTTAACATTTTTAAGATCAGTTTTCACATTTATATTATTTGAATATTTTGATTGATAAGAGTTTGTTTTAACTCACTCCTCAGGCTTAACTTGTTTCTCTTTAATTTTTTCCTCAGAAGGGATGATGTTTCAAGAAGTAATAAAAGTTTTGCTGTGAAGGGTACTTGCTTAATATACCACTTATCTTTTTCTTCTGTTGCAAATAATGTTTTGGAACATAAGACTATTGTTTTTCTATTCATTCTTAGCTTTTCTTCATTTTTTGCCACTACTTTTAAACAAAAAGTATACTTCAGTTAATTATAAGACTATTAGCACTAAGGCTGAAGGTGACATACCTTTTCCAAGAGAGTTATGGAAGTGAGGTTAAAAGGGAAATAACAAGAAGTTCTGGACTTGGGAATTTGATAGGCTTGGGCCAGGAGTATCTGAGAAAGGGAACAAATTAATGGAAGGTAAGTGCTTAGTTTTACATAGTATTCTCCAATAAAATTAAGATGGGCTCCTTGGAGAAATGACTAATCCTAAATGAGATAAGCTTGAATGTCTTGTAATGCTAAATCAATAAAGTGCTAAAAAATGATGAGGGTACTTCAAAGCGATAGAAGTCAATGTCAATGAACTTCTAAAGGCTAAAGCTAGAACAATTTGGTCAACAAAGAACAAAGTGTTGAATGATAACCTTAAGTATATATATATATATATATATATAATCTGATATAAATTATTGGAAACACATATAAACAAGGGAGAATAGACATATATGCTATATGTAGTTAATGTAAATAACTTCCTTTTCAGGAAGTAAGACTAAAGTCTACTTCATTAAGTGAAGACATGACTTCAGACTTGCTGCCAAAAGTAGCCTATGAGAAACAAGAAAATTTTATTATAGAGAAAGCTGGTTTACACTACCTAATCAAGCTGACGGACGACAACATCATCAGTGATGAAATATGCTGACCACATGATGAGATGAAAATGACCCTTTACCTGTGCAATATTTCTCCCTCAAATTCATAACTTCAGTCTATTAATGAGAAAAACATTAGAACAAAATCGATGGACATACTGCAAAACAAACCAGGAAAATACTTGGAAAACATGCAAAGAACATGAAAAAACAAACAAGCAAAGCCTGAGTAACTATAACAAATCAATGAAAACTTAAAGGACATGAATAGTAAATATAATGTTGGGCTCATCAACCAGAAAAAAATTAGCCAAAAAATTATTGAAATTTGCCTTATGTCTTGAATTTGATGAACAGTAGTATTGCATTAACATCATTTTTAAAAATCTGATACATGGATCATGGTTGTGTGAAGTTTAAAGTAGGGAGAAATCAGCACAGGAGAGAACAGAAATTATGTGTATTTTTGTTTAAATTTTTGTAAATCTAAAATTATGCCAATTTAAAAGGTTGTTTAAAAATTGAAGTGATAACTTAGTATTTCAAAACCATGGGACTAACTTTGTATGTGTCTGAATATATAACACCAAGTAATTATCAAATCAGAGCAACTTACTTTTTGTCTACTTAAATATCATTTTTTTTCTGTTGAGAAATTTCAGACTCATCTATTTTAATTTTTAAAGGATTTATTTATTTTTATTGCAAAGACAGATTTACAGTGAGAAGGAGACAAAGATAATTCATTCACAGGTTTACTGAGATAAGCCAAAGTTAGGAACCAGGAACTTCTTTCAGGTCTCCTACATGGGTGTAGAAACCCAAAGACTTGGTCCATCCTTTGCTGTTCCCCATGCCATAAGCAGGAAGGTGGATCAGAAATGGAGCAGCCACGCCATGAACTATGTGGGATGCTGGCACTTGCAGTTGGAGGATTAGTCTGTTGAACCACTGTGCAGACTCCTACTTTTTTTTAAAATACATTTTTCATTTATTATTATTACTATTATTATTTCATGATACAGGTCCATAGGCTCTGGGATTTCAACAATCACCCTACCCAAATCTCCTATCCCCAACTGATTTTAAACAACAGTGTAGTCAGCAGTAACAAGTCCATCATTGTTGGTATGGACAATGTTAATAAACTGCTGTGAGGTGAAGTCATCCTGCTGTTGTTCCACAGATCATTATGACTTATTCTTCCTATGTGACTCTGTTTGGGTGTATGTTATCTAATGCCCATAGTTGGCCATTCCACTCCACATTTTCTACCTTCTAATGACTAACTTTCTACTCTCTACTGCTATGAAATCATTTTTCTTTTTGGCTTCTATGTATGAGTGTGAACGTTTGGTATTTGTGTTTCTTTTTTTTTTTTAAAGATTTATTTATTTTTATTGCCAAGTCAGATATACAGAGAGGAGGAGAGACTGAAAGGAAGATCTTCCATCCAATGATTCACTCCCCAACTGACTGCATTGGCCAGTGTTGCGTCGATCCGAAGCCAGGAGCCAGGGAATTCTTCTGTGTCTCCCACACGGGTGCAGGGTCCCAAGGCTTTGGGCCATCCTCAACTGCTTTCCCAGGCCACAAGCAGGGAGCTGAATGGGAAGTGGAGCTGCCAGGATTAGAACTGACGCCCATATGGGATCCTGGTGCATTCAAGGTGAGGGCTTTAGCTGCTAGGCCATCGCACTGGGCCTGGTATTTGTGTTTCTAAGCTTGACTTATTTCACTAAAAGAGTCTCAAGGGGATCAAAGCACTGGATGAACTGGAGAACAATTTGCAGACTCAGAATCTAGGATATTATCTGTTGGAGACAAAGGAAAGAGAGAATCTGGACTTGGAGGAAAGACAAAAGATGAAAGGAAGAGAAAGAAATAAGGAAAAATGGAAGAGGATGAAGGGGGGCATAAGAACAATTGGAGCAGTTCTCTTTGGAAATAATTTTGACAATATTATATGAGACAGGGTACACTATAGTTTAAATCAGTGACTACAGGAAGAAAGCAAAGAAAAAAATAACAACACTAATAAAAATATGTAGGTGGGGTATAGGGTAAAGTGAAAACCACTGATACTCTTTCCAGAGTTGAGGATTGATCCTAGGGTGTATATACTCATTTAGTTGCTACGTCTGGAGGAGATTGAGGTATATTTAGATATGCTCCAATTTAAAAGGAGAGACAAAATTATTGGAACATCATATTGGAAGAATCCATGGAATATGTCTCTGCTTTATCAGTGGGAACAGTGATATTAGGAAAAGTTGAAATTTTGAGATTTAGTAGTGAAAGACATTGGTATAGCATATAGGTTAGGGAGTTAAAGAGAAAAGAGTAGTAATAGGAGACTAGATCACTCATCTGAACATTAAAATTATAAGCATAGTGGATACATTCTCATGTTTTACAATGATTCACAATAACAATAAATATACTTTTATAACCAAATTGTAGATATCAGAAGGAGTAATAAAATACAGGAACAAACTGTGGTGCTTTTGTTAGAAAAAAAGTTAAAATTACACAAGTCATGTAATACACACTTAAATTATAACAAATCTAATGATGAGTGAAGTAATACTTTCAAAAACAATGCTATCTAAACAACAGTTATCAAACAAAAGAAAAATTCCATACAATTTTTGATGTTACATTGATTAGTTGTCCCAGATCTGTAATTGAACTCAGAGTAGTTACCTACACAATAACTGAGATCATGATTTGGTAAATCTGGTAAGTTAGAACATCATGCCACTTTATGAAGAGTAGCTTTAAAGTGGTGTTTGTGTTATACTGATTCTATAAAGATTTCAATATGTTTGTGTTTTGAGAAAATAATAACTTAATAGCAAAACATGTCATGTTCTTTTGTTCACTCATGAAGATCCTGGTGGTTCAGAGCAAATTCCCAATAAAGCAAGCGCAGCTGGTGACACAAAGTCTGAATTAATGGCAATCCACTTACAAGGAATTCATTTGTGGAATTGTATTCATGTAAATTGTAAAATCACAGCAAATGCAGGAACTGTGCTTAAAGAATTAACAGAGTGGTTGAATTTTTAGAATATGGGCAGAAGAAGGAAATAGTGTAAGAAATAGTAAGAAAAAGAATTGCTTACGATAGGGATAGGTAAGGAAAAGAGAAGAAAAGATGCAAAGAGAATCTGAAAAGTGAAAATGCTATAGGAACTCAAGGTGAAATCTTTCCCTGTCAGAAGCAGGATCATAAAGATGAGAAATGAGTTGCTCCGCTATTGATGGCAGGTGGATGAAGATGGAGCCAAGTGAGAAAAGGCCCATGTAAAGAAATCCTGGTGACAATGCCTAAAGGACACTTCGAACCATTCCAGGGATATTTCTTTTTTAAAATCGAAACCATTTTCGTTTGAATGGGCCTTTAGGGCCAGTTTTGAGGGAAATCCTTCAGATGTACAATTGAGAACAAATTACAAAATCCTTTTGGAGTTTTCATTTTATGTTCTACCTGGTTGGTACTGGATGAATTTCATTGTTCCCATCTTTCCTTATGGCTTGTCTCAGATTCCCAAATTGCAAGATTATTTAGTGAGTATGAGGCAGTCAGGTAAAATAATTGCAGTGAGTTATGATTTATGTAGAGACTGTGTGATCAAGGCTTTTGTTTGCTCTTTCAGTGTCACAATGTATATGGATTAATGCACGCAACTTTTTGATTATAATATAAATTAAAATATGTATCTCAAAATTTAAAAGGGAAGAATGTCATTATATTGTTAGAATTGCATCTGTGAAGTACATTCAATTTATTCTCTTTTTATTATCAGCACAGTGATATAAGAATAGATGAGAACTGTGTTGCAGCAATTATTATGCATTTTTTATGACCCTGAGAATCTAATATATTAATAAATTCCTTAAAAATCTATAGGATTTTCAAATCAGATCAAGCATAATAGTGATGTTTGGAACTTGTAGTGAGTTTACTGGAACTACTACGTTCAGTCCTAGAGATTTACACAAGCTTTTCTTGGTGCACTGTGACTGTGTTTATAAACGGCTTTGTAAATTACTCCTGGAATACACAATATGTATGAGGTTCACAGTTTAAACAACATGGAACCAACACCAGAGTGTTCAAATGTTAAAAGACAGCTGGAACTCAATCGTTGCAAAGGCAGATTCTTGATCTATTCAACAGTAACTTAGAACATCCAGTGATTGGAAAAATCTCACCAAGCTATATATTTAGAAATCTAGTAATCTGTCATCCTCCTCTCTATTCCCTTTGCTTTCACTTATTGTGATCTTTAACACCAGCTTCCTAGAGCAATTTATCTTTGAGATGCTGCAGATTTACCAAATATGGTAAGCTCAATTTATCTTTACAAGATCTGTGTACATGTATCTTTTCTGTAAGAGAATATCTTGGAAGGAGGAGGAAATCTTGGAGAAGTCTTGGGCTTCTTTGGGGTTCCTCTGTTGCCAGCAAAAGATAGCAGAGAATGAAAATAACAGAATCTACATTAAACCAATCTTCAGGTTTTTGCTTATCGTTTAATTTTCTTTATCAAAGTAGAGATGAGATACTTCTTTAGGTTTCACTGCTTCTTTTCCATGTTGCCTATCATTTTCTTTAGTGTGTTAATGACTATTTGTGCATGATGAATTATAACAGAGACATTAATATATTTGTGTGCTCAGAGGATGAAATTCATATGGCTGTTCCTTATCCTTGTTTCAGGCCTCTTAATTGAAATTGTTTTAAAAAAAGATTTATTTTTATTGGAAAGGCAGATATACAGAGAGGAGAAGAGGTAGAGAGGAAGATCTTGCATCTGATAATTCACTTCCCAAGCGGCCGCAACGAATGGAACTGAGCCAATCCGAAGCCAGGAGCCAGGTGCCAGGAGCTTCTTCCAGGCTTCCCACGTGGATGCAGGGTCTCAAAACTTTGTGTTGTCCTCGACTGCTTTCCCAGGCCACAGGCAGGGAGTTGGATAGGAAGCGGGGCTGCCAGGATTAGAACCTGCGCCCATATGGAATCCCAAAGCATTCAAGGCAAGGATTTTTTTTTTATATATATTTATTATTTAACTTCAGTAATTACATTGTTTTATGTGACACAATTACACAGATACTTGGGTTCTCCCCACCCCTCCCCAAACCCTCCCACCATGGTGGATTCCTCCACCTTGTTGCATAACCACAGCTCAAGTTCAGTTGAGATTCCCCCATTGCAAGCGTATACCAAACATAGAGTCCAGCATCTTATTGTCCAGTCAAGTCCAACGGCTTCTTAGGTATACCCTCTCTGGTCTGAAGACAGAGCCAGCAGAGCATCATCCCAGTCAATTGAAAGCTCCAACATACCATCAGCACAAATTTACATCATTATGGAATTAATTGACATAGTAATGAGTAACCAATATGTTAAAAGTAAATGCGAGTTCTTAACCACCTTCTGTGACCACCTCATTGACATTTCAATTTTAGTTTATACACAACATATAACATACATAACATAACATGTTATACATAACATCATATCATCTTAAATTAAGGCAAACATGTGGTATTTAACCTTTTGGGATTGGCTCATTTCCCTTAGCATTATGGTTTCCAGTTTGGCCCATTTGGCCACAAAGAACTACACTTCACAAAGGAACAAACCCAAATGGCAAATAAACATATGAAAAAATGCTCAAGTTCCCTGGCAATAGGGAAATCCAAATTAAAACATCAATGAGGTACCACCTAACGCCAGTAAGACTGGCCCACATGAATAAAAGCACCAACAACACTTGTTGGCGAGGTTGCGGGGAAAAGGGAACCCTACTCCACTGCTGGTGGGGCTGCAGGCTGGTACAGCCTCTATGGAAATCAGTATGGAGAATATTCAAACAACTCAAATTCAACATACCGTATGATCCAGCAATAGCACTCCTAGGAATATATCCAGAACACTTGTTTTATGAGAAACCAACATGCACTCCTATGCTCATAGCAGCACAATCAGTAATTGCAAAAACATGGAAGCAACCAAAATGCCCATCAACAGAGGATTGGATAAGAAAGCTATGGTTCATCTACTCCATGGAATACTACTCAGCTATTAAAAAAAACAAAATGCAAGGCAAGGATTTTAACCGCTACACTATCACGCCAGACCCTCGTAACTGCAACTTACAACAAATCTGCCTTAGAATTGTTTTGGTGAAGAGTGGTCAGAGGTTTGATTTCATTGTTTTGTAGCTTTTTGTTAACAGCCTAATTATGTTACACATAAATTTTATTTGGACTCTCAGTTGCAAAATTTTTTAAGATTTATTTATTTTTATTTGAAAGACAGAGATAGAGAAATCTCCCATTTTTTGGTTCACTCTCCAAATGGCTGCAAGAGCCAGAGCTGAGCTCATTGGAAATTTGCAGCTTCTTCTGGTATCCCATGTGGGTGCAGAGGCCCAAGGACTTGGGCCATCCTGCAATACTTTCCAAGGCCATTAGCTAGGAAATGGGTTGGAAGTGGAGCAACTGAAACAGGAACTGGTGCCCATATGGGATGCCAGTGCCACAGCTCGAAGTTTGGTCTGCTACACCAGGTTATCTGCTCCCAGTTATAGTTTTTTAATGAACTTGTGGAAACTATTGCTAAGTAATAAATCATTGGCTTAAAAAGTTGGAGGTAGCTGCAGGTGAGCACAAGAACCATGATAGGGAGCAACTCAGTCCAGGCCAGAGAAAGATACTCACCAGCGTACATTTGACATAGGTGGAGGGCAGACCAGGCTGAACCAGTTTACATCACCTGCTGGCGAATCCGAGCACCAGAACAGAGTGTGGGTCAGGTCAGGTTCGGTTGCGACACAAACCAGTGCACATTATGAAATGCCGAGGTGAGGTGAGCTGTAGCAGATGTGGCCGCAGCACCCGAACATCACATGTGAGAACCAGGGAGGGAGGGGGCAAAGCCAGCAGAGGAGGAATGTGGCTTCCCCTGCTGGACAACCACTCCCACTGGAGAGCATGAGTTGGGATGGGAAGCAAACAAGATCAGACAGGGCTACAACACCTGTGGGCCTCATGTAGCTAGATCAGGAAGAAGCCAGGTTGGGCTGACTGTTCTGACTGGTGCAAGCAAAAATTAGAGTGGGTGAGGGCTGGTTGGGCTTTGCCACAGCATCAGCTTGCAGAGGCTGGCACTGGGGGCGAAATCTGTCAAGTTAAACTCCAGAACCACCTGGAGAGAGCATAATGTGGCAGTGGGAGTGGTCTAGTAGGGAGACAGTGGGCACCTCCATCCATCGGGGTCACCACTCCCACTGGAGAGCACGAAAACCAGGACAGGAGCCAGGGTGGCTAGACAGAAAGGCACCTGCCAGCATGTGTGTGGGCTGCATAGTAGGGCAGGTTGGGTTGAACTAGGCTTCAATGCCCATTGACATGCACAAGAGCTAAATGAGATGTGGGACAGACTGAAAAAGTCTGTGGTACGTACTGGCATCCATGGGAACCAGGGTAGGGGCAGGCCTGGTGGGGGTTATGGGGAGTCTCTCAACCTAGGTTGCAGCTCCCACTGGTTTGCGTGAGGGCCGAGTATGAAGTAGGCAGGATCAGGCTGGACTGCAACACCCATTGGTTCACGTGGAAGACAGGCCTGGAAACAGAACTGACCCAGCAATTGCAACGACCAGCATGTGTATAAGCTGACTGAGGTGACGGACGGTGCAGGACCTGGTACCGGCAAGCACACACAAGAATCAGGTCTGGGATCACCTCAGATGAAGTTTCTTTGGAGATCCCTCCAACTGAACTGCTGATCTCAGAACCCCAACCATGAAGAGACTGTCAGCCAGTGGACTCTGAATAGATGTCATTGCTAGTGGAACAGGAAGATTGGCAGCAATTCAGAACTGTTGAACTATCAAAACTGCCTGAGCAGGACCCTCGGATCGTGCCTCACATCGGGGATCTGGGATGGGTGGGAGGCTGGATGGGGCTTTTCCCTCATTTTTCCCCTGACCCCAGATACAGGGGGAAAAATGATATTAGTGTGGAAACAATGGTCTTACCCACTTTCCTGTAGCCCTTGACACTTTGTTTCCTAATCAACTAAGTAAGATTACATAATAATAATAATAATAATAATAATAATAATAATGATAAACAAAAAAGGAAAATGCGAAAGAAGTTGGAGGTAGAAGGGAAATGTTATTTCTGTCATACAATCATAAATCTATACTCATTTGTCCTTTCTGTGCTACATTAATAAATTTATGTTCACAATAAAACTTTTAACTATGGGTTTCATATCACGTAGTTAATATAATATGATATATTAATTACATTAAAATATGAGTACTAATGTCTTCAAGTTGTCTCTAGTTTACATAGGCAGAATCCCAAAATGTATTGAATCATGTTATGTATGTGAATTGAGTGTTTCTGGAAAAACACATTAATGCTACATTTAGCGATACTGTCATAAATTTTTTCTTCTTTGGTGATAACTTGTGTGAGCAGCCATTTAAGTTTTCTTTTTTTAAGATTTATTTATTTGTATTGGAAAGACAGATGTACAGAAAGGAGGAGAGATAGAGAGGAAGATCTTCCGTCCGATGATTCACCCCTCAAGTGTCCGCAACGGCTGGTGCTGTGCCGATCCGAAGTCAGGAGTCAGGAACCTCTTCAGGGTCTCCCACGCGGGTGCAGGGTCCCAATGCTCTGGGCCGTCTTCGACTGCTTTCCCAGGCCACGAGCAGAGAACCAGATGGGAAGTGGAGCTGCCAGGATTAGAACCGGCGCCCATATGGAATCTCAGCACAGGCAAGGCAAGGACCTTAACTGTTATGCTATTGTGCCAGGCCCTTAAGTCTTCTTTTTATTCAAAAGATTTATTTAGACATCTTCCATCCATTGTTTCACACTCCAAATGTCCTCAACAACTGGAACAGTGCTGCACAAGATTAAATCCAGTAACCTGGAATTCCATATAGGTTTCCTTTGTATGTTCATGACCCCAAGCATGTGGGCTATGCTCTGCTGCTGCCTAAGTTGTGTTAGTAGAGAACTGGATCAGAAGTATAGCAGAGGAGATTTAAACCAGCACTCATATGGGATGCCAGCATTGGAGGTGATAGCTGCTGTGCCACAACCCTGGCCTCGAGGATGGAAAAACTAATATAATCAACATGTGCATAGTAATCAAATGAATTTCCAGATTCAATGTGATTCTATTCAAATTTTTCTCTAAAAAAAAAAACAATGTCGGGCCCGGCGGCATGGCCTAGCGGCTAAAGTCCTCGCCTTGAAAGCCCCGGGATCCCATATGGGTGCCGGTTCTAATCCCGGCAGCTCCACTTCCCATCCAGTTCCCTGCTTGTGGCCTGGGAAAGCAGTTGAGGACGGCCCAATGCATTGGGAGCCTGCACCCGCGGGAGACCCGGAAGAGGTTCCAGGTTCCCGGCTTTGGATCGGCGCGCATCGGCCCGTTGTGGCTCACTTGGGGAGTGAATCATGGGACGGAAGATCTTCCTCTCTGTCTCTCCTCCTCTGTGTATATCTGGCTGTAATAAAATGAATAAATCTTTAAAAAAAATGAATAGTGATTTAAAAAAAAACAATGTCAAAATTCAAATGGAAGTACAGCAAATCCACAATAGTTAAAGCCATCTTAAACTAGAAAAATTAAAGCTGGAGGCATCGAAATACTATATTTGAAGACATGGTATTGTGCAATTAAAATCAAAATAGCCAGGTCCTGGAACAAAACAGAAATGTAGAGCAATGGAAAAGGGCAGAAACCCCAGAAATTAATCCATGAAGCTAAAATCAGCATATCATTAATAAATGCACCAGGATCAGTCCATGGACAAAGGAGTTTTTTTTTTTCATATAGATTTTTATTTTGAATTCTGAATTATGTGGTACAATTTCGTATAGACTGGGATTTCCCCCTCCACAAACTCTCACCCCCTGATAAATTTCCCCCCATTTTACTACGACAGTGTAGTCCTTCATAAGGAATCATAATTCCATTAATCGCTTATTTAACAGTACCCTGACATTGTTGGTACAGACAATGTCAGGCAGCCCAGCATCCCATTGTCTACACATGTCCAACAGTTTCATTGGGAATCCATCCTTCGTCTGAAAGCAGGGATGCATGTTCCATTATGCCTCCACATCTGCTTATGATAGACCCCAGTACTTCATCACTATACATTTCCATAACAGAAGCCATGAAACCAGGTCAACAACTGGTATGAGTTAGAACAGTCACAACAACAACAACATCCACAACAAATTACAGCACCATAATAAAATGCACCACTGAGTAACCAACACAACTGACAAAAAGGAAACACAGAACTCGCTTGGGAAAAATGATGCCACCGTGTAATCCATGAGCTAGTGATGAATTCGACAAGAGAAAAGGAATTATTTGGAATAAACAAAACTGAACTAAAAAACATTAAAACACATGGGATAGAGCCAAAAAAGCAAGCAAACAAACAAAAAACAGTATGGATTGATTATTGAAGTTACACTTTCCATGTTGGTTACCTTATATATGAGAGATCGTGTGGTATTTGTTCTTTTGTGATTGACTCATTTCACTGAACACAATGGTCTCTAGTTGGGACCACCTGGTTGTAAATGGGATAATTTCATTCTTCTTAATAGCAGAATAATATTCCATGGTGTAGATGTACCAGGATTACAGATCCCCTTCTCATATGCAGATTTCACTTCTTTTGGGTACATTCTTATGACCGGGATAGCTGGGTCATATGTCAGGTTTATTTGCAATTCTCCAAGCACTCTCCATATTGATTTCCACAGTGGTTGTACTAACCTACGCTCCCACCAGCAGTGAAGGAGGGTACCTTTCTCCCCACATCCATGCCAGTAGGTGTTGTTAGTTGAGTTCTGAATGTAGGCCAGTCTCATTGTAGTTAGGTGGTACCTCAGTATGGTTTTCATTTATATCTCTCCAATGGATAGGGAGCCTGAGCATCTTTTCATATGTCTGCTAGCCATTTGAATCTGTTCTTTTGTAACATATCTGTTCATTTCCTTTGCCCATTTTGTTACAGGTTTCTTTTTTTTTTCTGTCCCTGAGTTTTTGAAGCTCTTTGTAATCCTGGATGTTAGTCCCCTGTGACTTGCATAGTGTGCAAAAATTTTCTCCCATTCTGTTGGTTGCTTCTTCACTTTGTTAATTGTTTCCTTTGCTGTACAGAAGCTTTTTAGTTTGATGTAGCCCCATTTGTTCATTTTGGCTTTGGTTGTCTTTGCTTTTGGTGTCTTTTTAAAGAAGTCTTTCCCTGTTCCTATATCTTGGAGTGTGTTTCGTATGTTTTCCTTTAGTAGTTTGATGGTTACTGGGTGTAGATTTATGTCCTTGATCCATTTAGAGTTGATTTTTGTATAATGTGACAGGTGTGGGTCTTGCTTCTTAATTCTGCAAGCTGCTATCCAGTTGTCCCAAAGGCATTTGTTGAATAGTCCAGGATTTTTGCCTGGATTGTTTTCAGTTTTCTTGTCAAAGATTAGTTGTCTATGCATGTGTGGGATCCCTTCTGGTGTTTCTATTCTGTTCCACTGATCTTCTTCTCTATTTCTGTACCAGTACCAGACTGTTTTGATAACCACTGCTTTGTAGTACGTCTTGAGGTGTGGAATTGCGATTCCTCCAGCTTGATTTCTATTTTTCAGGATAGCTTTGGCTATGCATGGTCTTTTCTCATTTTCTTTTTGAAAGATTTATTTATTTTCATTACAAAGTCAGATATACAGAGAGGAGGAGAGACAGAGAGGAAGATTTTCCATCCAATGATTCACTCTCCAAGTGACTGCAATGGCCGGAGCTGAGCCGATTCAGAGCCAGGAGCCAGGAATTTCCTCCAGGTCTCCCACACTGGTGCAGCATCCCAAAGCATTGGGCTGTTCTCGACTGCTTTCTCAGGCCACAAGCAGGGAGCTGGATGGGAAGTGGAGCTGCCGGGATTAGAACCGGTGACCATATGGGATCCCTGCACGTTCAAGGCGAGGACTTTAGCAGCTACGCCATGGCGCCAGGCCCTGTGGTCTTTTTTTCAATAAATAAAATTGAGAAAATTAGATCTCTGCATGCGAAAGTATGAAACCAGATCACTATCTCATATAAAAAATCCACACAAATTGGATCAAGAATCTAAATCTATAACTTGATGCCATTAAATTCCTGTAGGAAGACATCAGGGAAATTGCAATAAAAGCAAAAGTAGGCAAATAAGATTCCAACAAGCTAAGATGTTCTGCATCACAACAAACACTCAAGAAAGTGAAAAGGAAACTGACAAAATGAAAGAAAATATTTGAGAAGTATGTAACTGATGAATGAGTAACATGTAGAATCTATAAAGAGCTCAGGAAATCCAGCAGCAACAACAAAACATACAATTCAGTTAGGAAGTCGGCAAAGGACATCAATAGGGCATTTTTCAAAGGAAGAAGTACAAGTGGCCAAAGGCACACAAAGAAATTCTCAGTATCACTAGGCATTAGGGAAATGTAAGTAAAAAACACAGCAAGATTTCACCTCAATCTGCTTAGAAGCACTTTCATCTAAAAGTTACAAAAAAAGATACTGATTAGGATATGGAGAGAAAAGATACCCCAAAGTGTTTGCAAGTAGAAATCATTATGCTTACTGAAATAAACCAGTCCCCAAAAGGCAAATACATTTTTTCTCTGATGTGTGGAATTTAATATAGAATACAAAATATGTAGAGGAATGAAACAGACATCTTGTGATTTCATAGTCACTTTTAGCCCTTACTCTTAATATTTTGGACTAGAGACTCTCTGCTTTTTAAAAAGATTTATTTTGTTTTTATCAAAACATTTTGGGGTTACACACAGAAAGAGAGAGAGAGGAGAGAGGGAGATGTTTTCCATCCACTTGCCCACTCCCAAATACCTGCACAGCCAAAGCAGAGCCAACCTGAAGCTAGAAGCCAGGA